>NC_143012.1:265380412-265462912 GCF_055824585.1 Amblyomma mixtum
GTTTTGCACGATTCATTATGACGTAAGACTTGCTTTATGGACAGTTTTGCTCGGGAGCCTAAATGTTCATATTAACGAGGCACAACTGACCTTAATTTTTAACTAGGGAAAGGCGATCAGAGCGGTTTTTACTTTTAGCTCATTGTGATAGTTACTGCCTAAGCATTTTGATGTCCACAATTCTAGAGTAGTTATTTGTACCTTGCTGCGCGAAAGCATACGAAGGAGGAAAACGGCACCACAAACCTACTAGAACTCTTATCTAATTTCTAGTGCGCTAACATTTGAGCTAGCACTCAGCCGCTTAGCCTTCGTCTGTGCGATCCCTCTGCGACCTTAAAGAGCTGTGTGGCAGGTTGGCTACCCAGGTCACGTGACTTTGTGACGTGGCGTGACGCAAAGAACACATCAGCAAACGACGGTGTTCCGGTCGGTGATGACACTTTCCGGTCGGTGATGACACGTTCTGCCTTAGTTACACTCTAAAGGTATCTCTTGTAGCTCACAAGCAGCTTCCAGAAGTTATAAGCCCCTCAATCAAACCATAAATTCGATTGTCCTTCAAGAGAAGTGAAGTGTGCAATAAAGTCCTGATACTTGCTTGGAGCGTGCTACGTCCCGTCCCTGAGTGCTTCTCACTGTAGCTGCAGCGCAACGCGGAAACTTAGACTTGAGCTTTTAGGGGGCGCTAGTTCCTTCGAACTTACCTTCAGTGTTCAGAAAACTCATACGCGTAATTACCTGTGCGCAGTCAACCGACCAATATCTACTAACCTTAGTGAGTGAAGTAGTAGAGCATGTTCTCAGGCAATAGCGCGCAGCGACTCTCCTCTATGTAACATAACAACGTTACTCGCAGGGTTCGAAGGCTTACCGTTCTTTTACAACCTATGTAGATTTAAATAGCATTTGGTTACGTACTGCACTAGCCTGCCGGAATGAAATGGGAGCACCACCGCCTATAAACAAAGATCGGCAACTACTAGTCTGATTCATGTTCCTATATTAAGATCCCGCGAAATGCACATTCACCAACCGGTCTCAATCGAATACTTCCCCGCACAGTCCAGGAATAAGGCATAGGCGCGTTCGCATTCGAAATGAGCCCGGGGGTGCATCTTGTAGTCCGGATACAGCATCCGTTCTTTCATTCCTGGTGCGCAGCGATGTGTCTACCTGGCAAACGCAAAGGAAAATAGGAAGGTTTCGTTCACGCAGCGTGCAGTTGAGCTTAGTCTTAGTCAGAGCAGTTGATATTAGCCTCATAGCGACGCTAATAGATGGAGGCATGTCACATAGCGCTACGAGTTTCTTCGAAGCATGCAGTTAATTCAGAGAGACAGGGTACGGCCCTAAACCCGGGCTACCCTTCATTTCCGACTCATGTTGTTTTGCCCAGTCACGAGTGTGTTCCCGTAGATCACAGAACTGCTTGTTCTTCACTTTTTGAGCTGAAAGGACTAACTAGCGAGAGGTAGAGAGTAGACTTTTATTTAGAGCAGGTTAGTTCGGAGGAGCTGGGTGGTTGGGGCCCCTAGTCCAGGGCTCTAGCGAGAACTTTCGGCTCTAATATAAACCTCTGATGTGTCTGTTTCAAAGTCTCTACAGATCAGAATGCGAGATTTGAATTAAAAAAGTTATATTACCTAATAATAGACGCCATTGCATGCCCATAATGTGCGATTTTCTATTTCCACCTTTATACAATTTCAGGGATGTCCAGAGCACCATCCGTATGTAAAATGCGATTATGCCTCTACCTGCATAACAGAGGCTGCAGTAGCTTTTCATAATGTTATTTTGTGACGAATATCAAGCACCTCAGATGCTGAAACCTATGAGCTTAAGAGGGCACTAAAGAGTATTTTGAGCTTGTTTTTTTTTTACCGCGGGATTGGAATCTATGCGCTCCAAGCATTCTTAGAAACTCTGAATTATTGTCCTATGCGGCCGATTTCCCTATTAAATCGAATTAAACGGCCCTGCTCCCGCCTTTATTTTTGAACTCACCTCCGAAAATAGGAGGAGACAACCAACGCGTGGAGTCCACTTTCAGCTAGTCGCGTGGCGGCTTCGCTGTCGTTTTTGTTTTGCATTTAGGTTTCTGTGAATAAAATGTTTCGGTCGCATACAACATAGCCGCAAATTACGCCTACGCAAATAAAAAATACGCGTGGACTCTTTGCTTTATGTATTACTCCACCGATGGCAGAGCAGCAATCTGCTCAATTCAATTCAATTCAATTTAATAGGCAGATCGGTAGCACAGGACAATAATCCAAAGTTTCTTAGAATGCTTGTAGCGTGCAGATCGTGTACCAGAGGTAAAAAGAAGAGCTCAGAATCCTCTTTAGTGTACCTTTAAATTCGGCAGTGAATGTTCAGAGATTTGATTTGATTTGATTTATTAGGGTCTAACGTCCCAAAGCAACTGAGACTATGAGGGACGCCGTAGTGAAGGGCTCCGGAAATTTCGACCACCTGGGGTTCTTTAACGTGCACTGACATCGCACAGTACACGGGCCTCTAGAATTTCGCCTTCATCGAAATTCGGCCGCCGCGGCCGGGATCGAACCCGCGTCTTTCGCGTCAGCAGCCGAGCACCGTAACCACTGAGCCACCGCGGCGGGGCGATGTTCAGAGATCGTCGAAGCGTTTGAGGAACTGAACGTCACTGGAGCCCCGACATGCAACCTCGAATATACCAGGTGTTTCAGGGAAGATTTTAAGCAACTCTCAAAAATAGGTTTTTTGAGGCAAAAAATATGGCTTCTTCAGCATATTACCAGTGCTCGCGGACTTCAGAAAGACGGTGAATCGTTTCAAGTAGTATGCTGGTTAACCAATTCTTAAAAATTAACTGTTTAACTATTAGAGATAGGCGCCTAGTTGAAATCGGAGATTTGTAGCCGGTCGTTAGTGATAGCCATATAAGTTTTTAGAATTTCTAAAACGCGATTACCCCTGCCGCTGTGGCTCGACAAAATTTGGCTTTTTTGACTAGTTACGTGTACTGGAAAGGTTGCTTTGCCTGCATGCTTTTCGAAAGCGCATGTATTTTGGAACCATGTAGCGAGATATTTCTGAGCCACAGCGCCAAGGGTAATCGTGTTTTCGAAATTCTGAAAGCTGGTATGGCTGTTACTAACGACTGGCTACGAATCTCTCATTGCAACCAATCGCCTAGCTGGGGTAGTTAAAAAGTTAATTATGATTTGGTTTGGTTTATGGGGTTTAACGTCCCAAAGCAACTCAGGCTATAATAGACGCCATAGTGAAGGACTCTGGAAATTTCGACCACCTGGGATTCTTTAACGTGCACTGACATCGCACGTACACGGGCCTCTAGAATTTCGCCTACAAATAACTCCGACCGCCGCGGACGGGATCGAACCCGGCCGTGGCGGTCGAATTTCTTTGGAGGCGAAATTATCAGAAATTAATTAACCAGCCTACTACTTAAGATAATTCTCCTGCTTTCCGATGTCCGCCAGCACCGGTAATAATATGCCGCAAAAGCCATATCTTTGCCCCAATAGCCTATTTTGAAAATTACTTAAAGTCTTCCCTGAAATACCTGGTAGAAGCACAAACTAAATTCGAGTTACTCACGCTTGCTATCATCGCTGTGCAACTATCCAGTAAGCGAGCTCCACTCCAGTCAAGAGAGCATGTTTTTCTTTTCTTTTCTTCAAGACATTCGTGGTTTATGGATATGTGTGACCAACAGGATTTCATTCGTTTTACACAGCGTTTTACGTCTGCCTCCACACCTTCTAAACGCTTCCACGATTTGGCATGGCAGGAAGAGACATCCCCGCAGCCGTTAGGTCCCTTCGCTGTCGTGGCGAATTTCACCGACTCAGCGGCCGAGAAGGCAAATAAATGGCAGCATTACAGTTGAAAGTGCGTGAATAAAAAAAAAGTACTGAACGCACACTTCTTGCAGCCTGAAGGTGCATGTCTTGCACCTGGAGCAGATACTGCAACGCCGCCTTTTTTTTTTTTCCGCACCCTCCGAAAGGCGTCGGTGGCCTCCGACCGTTTCCTTGAAGCTAACGTTCTTCCTTGCCGGCGACTGACTTATGCAAAAGGAAAGCATAGCGCCATGTGAAGTGGAAGTTAGGGCTTGAAGCCTAGTCCGCGTTGTGAGTCGGGACAAACAGTTGATTGGCTAGAAATTTCAAAGAGAACGGGTATGTGCAGCTCCCATTTTATCCATGCTCACCGTTTGCATCATTATGTTAAAATACTCGTGTGCTGAGATCTCGGAGCCTCTTAACAAACCCCAGGTGGTCGAAATAGAACCGGAGGCTTCCATTATGACCAGCGTCATAGCGCTGAGCGTTGTCTGGCCGCGAAGCTTTCGTCCTGATTTGGCTTGTACCGCGCCTGTGGCCTGTAGCATCAGACCATTATATACAGCGGAAATCTGTGCTAAATGAAGCAGCACCTATACTGTTACCTGCAGCGCACGTTGGCCCAGTTTCAGTCGGCAGAGTTATGGACCTGGAATTGTGATATCGACTTTTTATACTATAGGCCCTAACACAGCTCATGGTATTCCTTCCTGCATTGACTGACGAAAGATTCGCCGCTTCCCTGAGATAGGTAGCAAATGGCTTGCTTAAATATGGTTCATGTCCCCTCTAAGCACAAGGCAGTGTTTCAATGGTGTTTTGGCTCAATGCCTCGAAGACATATGCGATTTGCTGAGAGAAAGCGCCACCGCTGTCTGGCACCAACTGTCCTTTCATGTTCATGGAAATAGAAAAAAGGCAGGTCTGTCATAAATCTCGAGGCTCATTTCGCTGAAGCCGTACTTCTAGGCCTGTCCTACAAGTTCAAAATTCGAGAGCACCACAAGGGGGAGAGGGCAGTGTTGAAAGTGACACTGCACTGATGAACGAAACCTAACACTAGACGAGCCAAGTATGCACAGACGAGCTCACACGAGCCCAGACGAGCCCACTAGATGAGCCCAGAACTCAGAACCCAAGGAACAGATGCAAGTCTTTATCTAAAATAGCAAATAATGAAGCTGGCGCCGAGAAAACGGGCGAAGTGAACCAAGGAACCACCCACACACATGCATAAATGAGTAGTACTAGAACATGCCTATATACTAAGGAAAAAATCAGTTCAATATTACCAGGGACACTTATTAATATTGAATGGATATCTAATTTCTCATTTAAGATTGAAATTCTCAATGCTTCATTGAGAACCGAAAATCGAGAAGCCTAGTCGCGCTTACAGTTCTGGACAAAAGTAGGAACTAGTCTTCACCGTGAACGCTAACAAGGTATACTTTGTCATGCTGGACCATACTGTATGTATATGGAGGCTCATATGGAGCTAAAAACAGCTCTGCACACGCGTAAATTTCCGCTCAAAAGATGAATTCAGGCGCACACGCATTATGTGGATCATGACGCTGGCATCGCCAACACCAACGCGGCTGCCATTCCTCCGACGCGAGCACTTTCTTACTTTGCACCCTTCCGGTCAAAAGTATGCATAAAAAGCATTTTCATTCCGACCTCCTATTGCCGATAATTTGTAGCCTTCTCTTCTCTTTCAACGCCGCCGCGGTGGCTCAGCGGTTATGGTGCTCGGCTGCTAACCCGAAAGACGCGGGTTCGATCCCGGCCGCGGCGGCTGGAATTTCTTTGGAGGAGAAATTCTGGAGGCCCGTGTACTGTGCGATGTCAGTGCACGTTAAACAACCCCAGGTGGTCGAAATTTCCGGAGCCCTCCACTACGACGTCTCTCATAGCCTTAGTCGCTTTGGGACGTTAAACCCCGTAAACCAACCAAACCAAACCTTCTCTTCTCTTTCTTGCTTTCTTCCTTTCTTTCTTTTTTTCTTTCGCTCTTCCTTTCTTTCCTTCTTTCTTTCCTTCTTTCTTTCTTTCTTTCTTCCTTGCTTTCTTTCCTTGTTCCTTTCTTTCTCTCTTTTTTCTTTTCTTTCTTTCTTCATTTTGTTCTTTCTTCCTTTGTGCGTTCTTTGTTCGCATATTATAGTCTTCGTTTCCTTAGTTTCCCTTTATTTCACACTTTTGTTAGTTCTTTCTTTCTGTCTTGCTCTCTTTCCCTTTCTTTCTAACAGCGCGCCGGATCGTGTGCCGCCGTAGCTTTACTTCACGTGCACTGAACAACGAGAGGCCTAAGCCCGTCAGAGAATGACTGGCTCAAATTTACAGTTACCATTGTTCCTTCCTGACTTGACAAACCTATACCAGCCTGTGTACGCAATGACGCACGCTCCCGTCTGCCCGTGTCGATGTTTGCTGTGTATCCGCGCCGAGAGTACCCGGGAAGTAAGGGGCATACTCGTAAAAGTAACGCACCTAGAAAAGAGCTTCGTCAGGGCTTACGTCGGAACATGAACAATTCCGTGACGTCAGCACCGACGTCACCACTCTGCGTCCTTTGCGACGAGATAATTTGCGCGTCCCCGGTGGCAGCACTCAGTAGGCGCTCGCGATCAATGATTGATGCCCTGCTCGAATGTCCCGACAGTGGAGCTAAACAATAGCTGGGGCGACGCCTCCGCAGGGACGTACGGTCGGGGATCACATTCTTCGCGCTTTGGCTCACCAGCGCAAATTGGCTCGATCGAGCCGCAGCAGTAGCTACAGGCTAAGGTTAGGGATGCCCCCCTTCCGACATTCCCAGAAGTCTGCCGACCCAATCAATCAAGCCTGTTTGTTTCTCGTCGCTAGACAGGAATTAGAGAGATGTTCCGTTACGCGCCGTCTAGCCGCGCTCGGCACGAGACTGGCTGGCGACGCGCGCTGACTGGACGGAGTGACTCGTCGTTCGCAGCAGGGTCGCGCGTTACTTCTTTGTCGTCCCGTGCCCGGGAAGTCGCACGACGGGGTGTGTCTGTGTACCTTCGTGTCGGCGTGTGTGCGCACGTAGACTATGAGTTCACGAAGGAGAAGAACGACCCGCGCCGCGGGCGGTGAGCGATGCGAACGAGGGTTTCGTTGTCATCGGTACCTGTCCGTGTATGTACTGGGGGTCAACGTGGGATCGTGCACGTCAGCCTGCGGTTTCCGGACGAGGCAGTGATCCAACAGAGCCCGGGCAGACGGAGTCAGGGGAGAGAGGTCACGAGAGAGACTTTAGGAAATCCGGAGGTCGAAGGCATCTGTACACGCGTGCGTGCTCGAATACGCTCGAAAGGCACGGCACGAGCCGTCGATTCAGTCACCTTGTCTGAGCGGCAGCGGTCGTTCACAGGCGCATGGCACCGGTCACGTTGGCGGGCTCCGCGCACGGGGTTCCCGAAAAAACAGTGCGACGACCCGCATAACGTGGCGTAAGCAACGGGGAAAACAAGCGGTTATGGTGGGAGCTGACACGTGCGTCAGGCTCAGGATACTGACAATGAGGAGGGACTCTGTAGTAAATGCTTTACAATTCGTTACAAATAAAATTGATGCAATACCATTGCAGCCGGAGTAGACACGATTGATGCGGGAGCATACAGCTACTGCCTCGCTCTAAAAACAATCAGTGTAAACATTAGTTGCGATTCTGATATAGCGTTTTGTCTACCCGTCCTCCTGCATGCAAGCCATAACGGCAAGTTTGCCTACATGATTCCTAATCCTCCTAATCTTGCCTACATGATTCCTAATCTTAGTTAGCATCTAAAATGCTATCTAAAACAACAAGCAGGGGAGACGTGACTGAATCTTTATGCCTCTTCATAGGAAGCAGGCAGAGGTAGCGAGTTGTGAAGGCACTACGTGCTTTAGTATACAATGTGCATGATTTGAAAAAGAAGCCTTCCCTGGCAGCTCTAGAATTCCATCTTGCTTTGACGGCGCTTCCAAGGTGGAAACATTGAACGTTCAGCTACGTCAGCCACCTCCTTTGTTGTCGCGACCGCCAGCTGACGGCAGATCCTCGCGCTTTTAGCCGATATGTTTTGAAGAAGTTTCTCCTTCGACCAAGAGAAAAGGTTTTGTAATCACCCAAGTGATCATTATGGGGGTCTTACACGTCGTGGAAAAATAAGTTACAAAAATTCGCGGGGACACCTCAGCTCCACCTTAATTGTTATGATTCTAATAAACGTTAATACAAAAAAAAATGCAAGACTGCCGTCGGGTGGTCTGCGAATATATTGATTGTTATAGTGCAATCTCGAATACATGAAAAAAATTGCGCTTCTAAACTCTTTTTCGTTCAAAAATGCATTTGTCCAGAATTGTTGCGTATGCTTAACCAATGATGATCTGTTTTCATCTCCTCCTCGTGGAGGAGATGAAAACTTACCCCTTCCCTCTTCTTAACCCTTACATCTTACTCTTCTTAACCATACTTAACCCTTAAGTAATAAATCAAAGATCCATATTAATGCGGCAGCATTAGAGCTGCCGTTCACGATAAAATACGACGTTCTTCCCTCCGTCCTTGTGACGAAAAAGCAGGTGGCCAACCTGCTATGGTGGCGGGTTGCAATGAAATTAATTCAAATAAATTCAGTGTAGCTTGCACCGCGGAACTTCACATCAGCTCATTGGTCGATAGCTAGACAGCCGCCCAAAGAAACTATCGGTGCAAAAAAGAGCCCTACGAGAGCTCGACAAGCTGGGTCTCACAAGCAACACCAATGGAAGTGTTTCAAACAGCCACCTGTCGGGCCAGTACCACATCGCTTAACCGCTGCCCCACTGCGCCAGTTGTGATATGAGAACTATCCGCGATCTATAACTCTATGAGATAGAAGGAGTACTTGCGTAAAAGGGATCTCTAATGCAGTCGCACTGCACCATTAATGGTAGGTTAATCGTCGTCAAAGTTTTCAATGTGTTTCACACGTCGGCCGCCCCTTCGTCTGGGGCTACTGTACATTTCGTTTCGAGACGAAATATGCGTCAGACTGAGCCGTTCAGGAGGCAACTGTAGGGGAAGCTAGATATCCATAATTGTTTCAAGTAGAGGAATTTTAGTAGCAAGTCACGTCAGCTTAAGGACGTGCTGGCCAAGGAAGAACGTAGATGGACAGTTCATAGCGTCAGCACGATACAATTCATTGGTCACGGTTGTAGGCATTCATTTTATGAAAGCACGCCAAGACGAACACGCAAAAAAAGAAAGGACAGGAAGAAATGCTCAAAGAGCGGAAATTCGGGTGCGCTTTGTGCCGTCCTTTTTTCTGCGTGCTCGTCTTGTGGTGCTACAACCCCCAATTTCCGCTCTTTCCGAGTTGTAGTCTAAACGTATACATGTACTACGTAGCTCGTGACGCCCTGTAGCGCGGTATTCGATATTTGTTTTTCATTTCAGATGTTAAGAAGATTACGTATCATACAATTATCATGCATTGGGATATCCGCGAAATTTGGATGGAATCGAACATGCACTTGAGGCAAAAAAATAAGGGGGAAAAAATGGGAGAGGGGACTGTGCGCCGCACAATCCGTAATGAGTTCGAGAAGCGATGAACTGACAGTTTTATCATGAGCTGGATGGCAAAACCAACAAAATTGCGTTCAGAACTATCCCGATAATTTATATGTTAATCACAAATGATGAAATGCCGCCGCGGTGGATTAATGGTTATTGTTCTCCGCTGCTGACACGAAAGACGCCGGTTCGATCCCGGCCGCGGCGGTTGCACTTCGATGGAGGTGAAATTCTAGAGGCCCGTGTACTGTGCGATGTCAGTGCACGTTAAAGAACCCCAGGTGGTCGAAATCGAAATTTCCGGAGCCCTTCGCTACGGCGTCCCTCATAGCCTAAGTCGCTTTGGGACGTTAAAACCCTAGAAACCTAAACCAAACAAATGATAACATCAATTTTAGAGACCGCTTGGCATTCGCAGCGGCTCGCTAGATTTGCAGCGGCAAGGGCAAAGAAATAAAACTGGCTTCGCATCAAATTTAATTTCTTTCCGCGTGCCTGCAGACAAAATCCCCACCCCCAGAGGACCTATGATGAAGTGATAAGCGCTCCACATATTACATCAAAGCCCCTCGGTGAGCAATACGAAAAATCTGGAACGAATCGCAAATGTAGAAGCGGGAATACATGATGTTCGTCCATGCTAGTCAAAAGTGGCTTGGCGCTTTTTATCATATCTATAGCTTAGCACAGTAATTGCTCCAAAAGAGCGGTTTCCTCTAAATATTCTTTTCCACACTGACGGTGAGCTGTGACGCCCAAGACGTGTGGCTTGCGCATCCCTGCGCCAGAATTAGACGCCAAAAAACCTTGCTCCTCGTTTTGCCTCTTGGTTGCGACTTCGCGGATCAGAGACGCAACCCGGTGTTTCCGGACGGAGGTGTAAGTGGAGCTGACGGCACCTCCACGCAAACGCTTGGGCCTCGACGACACGGCTTCCCTCGGCGGCAGCTCTGCCTCCCACGAAGAAAACTGCGCTTCTGTGACCTCGCAGGGCACTCTGGCTGCGAAATATAATCTACGGCTTCTTCGCTTTCTACCGGCGTCGCACTGGACAGAAAGGTCGTCCAGCTCTCTCTATCGGCGCTTCCGTATTTATAGAAATTCATAACACTCTTTATGTGTGTCTCTTTAATCTTCGCTTAAATGCTGGGGGCTTAAGTCGGGGCGTTCAGTTTCTTATTGCTGGACTCTCACACAAAAAAGCGAATAACGGTGCTCTAACTGGTCAACGAAAAGGGCGTGGGACCCTTAGCAACAGATGTAATTAGTAGCGCTTGGGAGGAGCGCGCTAGGTGTTGCAAGAGCACGTCAAGAAAGCAGTTGCTGTGTGGAATCAGTTGGGCTATTTTCATTCTGAATTGAAATCCA
Source organism: Amblyomma mixtum (assembly GCF_055824585.1). NCBI lineage: Eukaryota > Metazoa > Arthropoda > Arachnida > Ixodida > Ixodidae > Amblyomma > Amblyomma mixtum. Next base: position 265,391,210 of record NC_143012.1, read on the forward strand.
GAGTGACAACAGAGACAGAAAAAAGGGGGCCGACGAAGAGAGAAAGAACGGAAAGAGAAAGATAGAAGGCGGAGAAGGTAGCAAAGAAAAGGATGAAGAAAATGAGAAGGTAAACGACTAGAAGAGCTTAAGAAAGAAGGAGAGAAAGGAAGGAAGCAAGAGAGGAAGGATGAAAGGAACAAAGAAAGAAAGGAAGGAATGAAGGAAAAAGAAAAGAAGCAAGAAAGGAAGAGGGTATGAAGGAATTAGGAATGAAGGAAAAAGAAAAGAAGCAAGAAAGGAAGAGGGTATGAAGGAATTAGGAATGAAGGAAAAAGAAAAGAAGCAAGAAAGGAAGAGGGTATGAAGGAATTAGGAATGAAGGAAAAAGAAAAGAAGCAAGAAAGGAAGAGGGTATGAAGGAATTAGGAATGAAGGAAAGAAAGAAAGGAATGAAGGAAAAACACAATGGAAGGAAGAGAGAACAGAAGAAGGAAAGAAACGAAGATAGAAGAAGGAAACAACGAATTAATTAATTAGTTAATGAAGGAAGGAAGGAAGGAAGGAAGGAAGGAAGGAAGGAAGGAAGGAAGGAAGGAAGGAAGGAAGGAAGGAAGGAAGGAAGGAAGGAAGGAAGGAAGGAAGGAAGGAAGGAAGGAAGGAAGGAAGGAAGGAAGGAAGGAAGGATAAATGAAGAAAACTGAGAAAGAAAGAAATACTACCTGTCGCTTGTGGTTCTTGGCGTGGATTGCCATGATTACTTTCCTCGCAATACATCCCGTGATGCCTGATGCGATAAGGAGAGAGAAGCTGCAGTCAGCGCGTCAAGATGCCCCGCAGTTAAGCGATGTAACGCAAGTTTAAACGACAGGGTAATTGTTGCAAAACCAGAAGATTAATAATCAAGACGGTCATCCATGAGGGCTGCCATTCCAACCACGGCACGATGTAGAGCTGTCTGCTTTTAAACTCCGTCCGAGCTTCTTTAGATGGCTGCAGGCTCACAGTCCTCGAAAAAAACGGGGTGGTTCAATAGCGGTAGATGCATCACTTTCACACATACAGTCGGAGCAAGCAGATATTGGCTGCCTATGTGACTCATATAGGAGTTCTGACATGACTGCCTGATGTTAGTGACATCCAATAAGTGTCTCCGGCAGGCTTATTATTGGCAACGTCGTGGATACGTACAGGATTTATTGCGCTTAAAGACTGCTCTTTCACAACCTTTAGCGAATATGGTAGACATCTTTATGCGACCGCGAACGTATAGATTAATAACTGGGTAATGGCCCACGCGAGGGCTCGCGCAATTTAACGGAACGAGCAGCCCGAGTGACCACTTGGCGCACACAGTCAAAGAATAGTGACCTGTAAACCGCGGTACAGGCGTCACCGAAGTAAACATCCTTCGTCTCGCAGCACTCTCCGTTAAGCTTGTAAAAAGACAAACATAAACGGCGAACTCCCGACTCATTTGCTTTAAGTACACCGCGCGATACCATCTCAAAACTATAAACACTTTGCCTTGAGGACGCAGCGCTGCATCTCCCGGCAATGACCGCGTTTTCTATAAACCCATACAAAGCTGTAACGCACTACGCTGTTGGTACGGTGGGCGAGCGTGCACAAGAGACGGGAGTTCGCAAGTGATCGGCGGCTAGCTCAACTCGAGGGAGCCTCCGCCGGCGACGGGAAGTGTAATGCCGGCCAAGGTAAACTGCAGCGCCTGTCGTCAGGCGGCGTAGCGACTACGACAGCCTGGTCATGGTAGGGGGGCGGGTCGCTCCAAAGGGAGCGCTGGAGGCGATGGCGGAGATATTTACCACGCTATGAATTAATGGCTAGGTGACTCTTGTCATCATCATCAGCCTGACTACACCCACTGCAGGGTGTTAAGAGTGGACAACGAGACCTGGCGCCGGCGGCAGAAGCATAGACGACGACGGACGCGGGTTGTTGCTCTCCAAATCACCGAACCTCCGAACCGATCGAAGGACGCTGTCTCCCACGGGCCTGGGAGAAATTACTGTCAAACGAGTGTCGTCGTTAGGCAACGATGTGGCGAGAACTTGGGACAGCAGCAGCAACGCTGGAAGCAGAGATGCACATGAAGCACGGCGGACAGCGGTATACGTTGGCCGAGTCGGCCTTCGGCTCACCGAACGGGATGATGCTACGCAAGGTCACGCTGAGCGAGGCTGCTAATTGAAAGACGCTGTGTCGAAGGGGTCTCGTGCTTCGGCCATCCGGCGGGGGAGTTCGAGAAGGTTAAACCACCTGCGAGGAGACTGCGGGATTCTGCTTTCCCACGGAGGCAACGCACAGAACACTTGCGGCAGTGGTCAAGGTGACGCATCTGTGTTTGATGACTGTCTTCCCCTTCTCATCCCCCAAGCTGTGAGAGAGCGAGAGAGCTTCAGCACCGCCCCGTGCCGGGGGTGGTACCGCCAGCGTCATCAATGGCCCATCCGATTGGACAACGTTATTCGACCTAAGTTCCCTAGTCAGGGATTTGGGGAACGCGAACCGTATTTAACGGGATGTTGTGTGATCGGAGGATGGCATTCGATTCTCATCTGTAGATATGTAGAATAAACCCTTCTGTACAGTTTCCTCGATAGCGCAGTCCGTCAACGTCATTCGGAGCCGGTACCTGTGGGGCTAAACGAGTTAGTCATCTCCAGGACCCCTCCGTCTCCAACACTGGTTGGCAGCAGCTGGGATGGACCGTGCGACATCGTGCTTTCTCCACGGGTGAGCGTTTTGGTTTTTGCTATGGGATTCGCCAGGCTTTAGATTCAGAGAAAAATCTTGACTGGGAATCAAGGGTTTGTCATTTGAGAAGGGTTATTCTCAAGGCATTTTTTTTTAGTTAGCAGAGCCAAAGCGGAGAAAGCGTCACAATGGACCTAATGAGATTGTTGAAGTCGGACTTGCTGTTGATATGCGAGGAACTGTCAGTGGAAGTTCAGAACAAAGTAACCAAAATTGAACTGGGCGAAATCATTCTTAAACACGTCAAGGATAACGATCACCTAGCAATTACATGGAACTTGATACAGGAGGAAAAAGCCCGTAAAGAAAAGGCCGAACAGGAGGAAAAAGCGCGCACAGAGGAAAAAGCGCGTAAAGAGGAAGCTGATCGGGAGTGGGAAAAAGAGAAAGAAAGAAAAAAATGGGAAGCTGAAAACGCTGAAAGGGATCTAAAGCGTATACAGCTTGAAAACGAAAAACAAAAAGAGGGCGTTGGTGCGAGAGCCGGAACTCCTGAAAGAGCAAGAGATGCAGAATCGTATCGAATGAACAGGTACATGCATTCGTATGAAATTGGTCGGGACATAGGACTGTACCTGGGCAATTTTGAGAGAACTTGTGAAAGAGAGAACTTTGCTCGCAGTACATGGCCACAACGGCTTCTGACCCTCTTGCCATGTGAAGTAGCTGAAGTCATAGCGAGACTTAGCACGAAAGACGCAGCAGATTATGACAAGGTAAAAGCCAGCCTGCTGAAAAGATACCGGCTTTCAGCCGAAGCTTTCCGACAGCGCTTCAGGAGCACAATCAAAAACGATAGCGAGGGCTATCCGGATTTCGCGTATGGCCTTAAGACTAACCTGCTAGAATGGCTAAAAGGAGCTGAGGTTTACGAAAGCCGAGACAAAATCATCGAGTGTTTTTGCCTTGAGCAATTTTACCGAAGCATTCCACAAGCAGTGAAACTGTGGGTTCAAGACAGGGAAAAGGTCGACACAGTTGAAAGAGCCGCTGAGCTGGCAGAGGAGTACGTTTCGCGCAGAAGGTTGAGCACTGAAGGGGGTGCGTCACACGCTCGAAACACAATGCGAGATCAAGGACCTAGCCGAAAGAAGCAGCTTGCTAGAAGTTCTGGACAGTCGGAGGCGTCAAAGAAAGCGCCAGAAAAGCAAGAAGAACAGTCAAAGAGAGAGGGAGTAGACAAAGCCGGGAAAAGAGAGTTCGAGGCTAGTAGGCCACAGCGTTGCTACAACTGCAATCGTGTCGGGCACTTTGCAGCCAAATGTCCAAAGCAGCGTGTTGTGTTCTCGTGCATCGATGATAGCGACGAGAATTTAGAGCTCCTTAGGCCGTACTTGCACGAAATGCAGGTTAACGGGAAACCTTGCAAAGTGCTTCGTGATAGCGCCGCGACGATGGACGTTGTCCATCCGTCCTATGTTACAGCGGACGATTTCACGGGGGAAGTGTCGTGGATAAAACAGGCGGTAGAAGAACACAGTGTATGCCTGCCGATGGCTAGAGTGAGGATTTGCGGGCCGTTTGGAGAGCTGTTAACTGAGGCCGCAGTTTCGAAGGCCGTGCCACTTCAATTCCCATACCTTTTCTCGAATCGATCCGACCAATTGCTACGCGAGAGAGGCCAGAAACTCGGAAGTGGGGTGATACAAGCTTTGACAAGGTCTAAAACTCTCCAGCTCGCTTCTCAATTGAGCCAGATTCCCGAACTTCAGGTAGCTAGAGATGCACCAGCCAACTTATCGTTGGAAGCCAATCAGGAGGGTGAAGAGCCACCAGGGCATAAAAGGCAGACGGATGACCGAGCAGATGAGCGACCAGACACTTCGATCACTGAGTCGGTAAATGAGGCAGAGAGGGCTGAAGGGTCCGTTTTATCTCCAGCTTCGCGTAACTTTGATCGCCTTCTGCAGGTGAACAGGGAGTCCCTAATAAAAGAACAAAAACAGGACCCTACATTGGAAAGATTGCGCCTTACAGCCGAAGAGGGAATCGCGAGACGCAACATAACGATGCATGAGAAAGGAGGCTTACTGTACCGACACTATCAGGACAGAAAAGGCAAAACACTTGATCAGTTGGTCGTGCCTGAAAGGTACCGAGCGGATATTCTGAGCCTCTGCCACGGTAATGGCTGGTCAGGACATCTTGGAATCAATAAAACAAAGGAGCGGCTGTTAATGGAATATTACTGGCCAGGATGTTTCAAAGATGCAGAACGCTACGTGAAATCGTGCGATGCCTGCCAGCGCGTGGGCAAGCCGGGAGAGACATGGAAGGCTCCACTAAAAATTGTGCCATTGATCTCGGAACCTTTCCGCCGGCTTGTAATAGACACAGTAGGCCCGCTGCCTAAAACAAAGTCAGGCTATAAGTACCTGCTCACTATGCTTTGCCCCGCCACAAAATTTCCCGAAGCAGTTCTATTGAAGGATTTGAGCTCCGCAGAAATAGTTGACGCTCTTTTGTCGGTGTTCGCGCGCATAGGATTTCCGGCCGAAATCCAGGCCGATCAGGCGACAGTCTTTACCAGCGCTTTGACGACCACGTTCCTAGAAAGGTGCGGAGTAAAAATGCTACACAGCTCGGTGTATCATCCGCAGTCTAACAGTGTAGAAAAGTGGCATTCGGTGCTGAAGCGGGTGTTACGTGCTCTTTGTTACGAGCACAAAGCCGACTGGGAGGACTGTCTACCGGCCACACTGTTCGCTTTACGAACAGTGCCCCACGAAGCCACGGGGTTCACCCCAGCAGAACTTGTATACGGAAGAACCCTCCGCTCTCCCCTCCGAATGCTGAGAGAAATGTGGGAAGGGACAGGAGAGAACCAGACAGTGGTTGAGTACGTGCTTCAGCTACTGGACCGCCTTAACGATACAAGGGAGTTAGTAAACCAAAATATGAAAACTGCCCAGGAGGCCGCCAAGGTCTATTATGACAAAAACGCCCGCCTTCGAGCTTTCACCGTGGGCGATCGCGTGATGATACTCCGGCCATCGAGAAAGAACAAGCTAGAAGTTCACTGGGATGGTCCAGTGGAAGTTTTGCAGAAACTTTCAGACACTAATTATGCGCTAAAGGTTCCAGGCAGGGGAAAGCAGGTGAAAATCTATCACTGCAATCTGATGAAGCCGTTCGTGGAACGTAGCGGGATCGTCAATCTGACGCTAAATGAACCGGAAGAGCCGGACGGCGAGAGTCCAGATTGGAAAGAAAGCGCTGGCGCTAGTGGCGCCATGGAGAACATCCTGGCTCTTTCCATAGGTGCAGAATTTCTAAGCTCGGCCCAGATCGACGCGCTAAAGCAGTTGTTGAGCGAATTCGCCGATCTATTTAGCAGCCGCCCAGGAAAGACACATCTCCTGACGCATGAAATAGAGCTCACGTCTGATGAGCCGATTCGGTCGAAGCCCTACAGGGTATCACCACGGCAAAAAGAGGTAATGGAAGCTGAAATTCAGCGCATGTTAATGTTAGGGGTTATAGAGCCCGCGGAAAGTGACTATACCTCACCGCTGATCCTGGTTGAAACCCCAGGCAAGGATCCTCGCCCATGCGTGGATTACAGAAAGCTGAATGCGATTACCAAGGATCAGCTTTACCCGATTCCCAACATAGAGGAAAGGATAGAAAGGGTGAGCGGCGCAAAATTCATTTCCACCCTCGATCTCGTGCGCGGATATTGGCAGGTTCCCCTCTCGGAAAGCGCGAGCCGGTATGCTGCTTTCATATCGCCAGCAGGCACCTTTCGACCCTTAATGCTTAGTTTTGGGTTGAAGAATGCCCCCTTCAGCTTCTCGAAACTCATGGACATCGTACTAAAGGATATGCAGGGCTTTGCGCTCCCCTATTTAGACGATGTCGCTATTTTTTCGGACACCTGGGAAGAGCATCTAGAGCACCTAACGAGCGTGCTTTCTAGTTTGCGACAGGCCGGACTGACGTTGAAAAGGGAAAAGTGTAGGTTTGGTTGCGCTCATGTGTCCTACTTGGGCCACGTTGTAGGCCAGGGAACTAGGAGCCCATCCGAGTTAAAAATTGCCCCGATAGCGGCATTTCCGCAGCCACGGACGAAGACAGACATTCGCTCCTTTTTGGGATTGGTTGGATACTACCAGCGGTACATACCGAGCTACTCACAGCGGGCAAGTCCCTTAACTGACGCCTTACGAAAGGGAGCACCCAGTGACGTACACTGGGATGACCTAAAAGAAAACTCCTTCCGGAGCCTGAAGGAAGCGCTCGTGTCCCGACCTTTGCTTCGGACCCCTGACTATGGTAGGGAGTTTATAGTCCAGTGTGACGCCAGCGATAGAGGACTGGGTGCTGTTTTAAGCCAAGTGGGCGACGACCACGAAGAACACCCGATTCTGTACGTCAGCCGCAAGCTGACCTGTAGAGAAGAAGCGTACAGCGCTTCAGAAAAAGAGTGCGCGTGTTTAGTTTGGGCGGCACAGAAGTTGTCGTGTTACCTGTACGGCGCAAAGTTCATCTTTGAGACTGATCATTGCCCTCTAACCTGGCTGCGACAAATGTCTCCCAAAAATGGTCGCTTGCTCAGATGGAGTCTAGCTCTCCAACAGTACAATTTCTCGGTGCGTTACAAGAAGGGAAAACTGCACGGAAATGCTGATGGTTTAAGCCGACTATTTTAAGCGGGAGAAATTAGGACAACCTACTGTGTGTGTGTGTGTTTTTTTTTCTTTTTTTTTTAACCTTGGCCCAAGCGGTCCGTCTTGGGCGATTTCAAAGGGGATATTTTGCGCTTTCTTGGCACCAAAATTACGCCAAAATTCAGTAATGTTCTAGTAAACATTTATTGTCATTGTGGGAAGCCTGGTGGGTCTTTGGCAAATTCCGAGCGCTTGCTTGTGGGTCAGTGCCCTGTCTTGTGGAACAGTCCACTGATGCCATTCTTTGTTGAATGTTCGTGCTTGGATGCCATTTCTGGAAACCAGCCCTTCCACCCGACTCCGGCCTCATCTCTTCCTGCCCAGCGGTCGTGAACGCTGGCCATTCGAGATTTTTCGGGCCGCGGACGAGCTGTTAAGAGTGGACAACGAGACCTGGCGCCGGCGGCAGAAGCATAGACGACGACGGACGCGGGTTGTTGCTCTCCAAATCACCGAACCTCCGAACCGATCGAAGGACGCTGTCTCCCACGGGCCTGGGAGAAATTACTGTCAAACGAGTGTCGTCGTTAGGCAACGATGTGGCGAGAACTTGGGACAGCAGCAGCAACGCTGGAAGCAGAGATGCACATGAAGCACGGCGGACAGCGGTATACGTTGGCCGAGTCGGCCTTCGGCTCACCGAACGGGATGATGCTACGCAAGGTCACGCTGAGCGAGGCTGCTAATTGAAAGACGCTGTGTCGAAGGGGTCTCGTGCTTCGGCCATCCGGCGGGGGAGTTCGAGAAGGTTAAACCACCTGCGAGGAGACTGCGGGATTCTGCTTTCCCACGGAGGCAACGCACAGAACACTTGCGGCAGTGGTCAAGGTGACGCATCTGTGTTTGATGACTGTCTTCCCCTTCTCATCCCCCAAGCTGTGAGAGAGCGAGAGAGCTTCAGCACCGCCCCGTGCCGGGGGTGGTACCGCCAGCGTCATCAATGGCCCATCCGATTGGACAACGTTATTCGACCTAAGTTCCCTAGTCAGGGATTTGGGGAACGCGAACCGTATTTAACGGGATGTTGTGTGATCGGAGGATGGCATTCGATTCTCATCTGTAAATATGTAGAATAAACCCTTCTGTACAGTTTCCTCGATAGCGCAGTCCGTCAACGTCATTCGGAGCCGGTACCTGTGGGGCTAAACGAGTTAGTCATCTCCAGGACCCCTCCGTCTCCAACAAGGGCAAAGGCCTCTCCCATGTCTCTCCAATTAACCTGTCCTTTGTCAGTTGCCGCCACTGTATCCCCGCAAATTTCTTAATCTCATCCGTCCACCCAACTTTTTGCCGTCCCCTGCTACGTTTGCTTTCTCTTGGAATCCACTCCGTTACCCTTAAGGACCAGCGGTTATCTTGCCTTCGCATTACATGCCCTGCCCAAGCCCACTTCTTCCTCTTGATTTCAAAAGATGTCATTAACCCGCGTTTGTTCCCTCACCCACTCCGCCCTCTTCCGATCTCTTAACGTTACACCTATCATTTTCCTTTCCATAGCTCGCTGTTCTTGTCATCACCTCGATAAAAAAAGGAGGCTAATGCCTGCCTGCCTGCCCGCCTGCCCGCCCGCCCGTCTGCCCGTCTGCCCGTCTGCCCGTCTGCCCGTCTGCCCGTCTGCCCGTCTGCCCGTCTGCCCGCCTGCCCGCCTGCCTGCCTGCCTGCCTGCCTGCCTGCCTGCCTGCCTGCCTGCCTGCCTGCCGGCCTGCCGGCCTGTCCGTCTGCCCGTCTGCCCGTCTGCCCGTCTGCCCGTCTGCCCGTCCGTCTGCCCGTCTGCCCGTCTGCCCGTCTGTCCGTCTGTCCGTCTGTCCGTCCATCCGTCCGTCCGTCCGTCCGTCCGTCCGTCCGTCCGTCTGTGTGTCTGTCTGCATGTCTGTCTGTCTTTATGTCTGTCTGTCTGTCTCGGTGGTGGTGGCGGACCCCGCGATTTTGCAACGAGTCGCGCACACACACAGTGTGGGTGAACTGCGCGTTGCGTCCGTATGAGACACACATCCGGGCTGAAATTGAGAAACATCCGAGAGGGACCCCTCGGTACTCCTGCCTCGCGGCGGGCCTTTGTGAGTATACGAGCAGTGTGCCACTTCGCGAAGGGCACACGAAAGGCGGTCGTCAGTGGGGCGCAGAGAGCAACGTCGACTGGAAACAATAAGGGCGAAACATGACGAAACAGAGCTCATGGTTTCGCGCTACTGAATGCGGAGTTCGCGAGGGCGCATGCTTGCGCCGACAACAGAGGAGTTGCGTCCGGAACATAACACGAGGGTGAGTGGGAAGGGGGTTGGGGGAGGGGGATGCAGTTTCAAAGGAATTAGGACTGTCACTCGGGGGCAGGGGGGGGGGGGGGGGGGGTAGGTTATCAGATTGCGCACGAGAGTAAATCGATGCCATATATACGAAACGGCGCACATATGTTCCGTGCCAAAACATGCAGAAAGACGAGAAAGTGCAGAAGGCGTCGTGTCTTCTTCGTTCGTACAAAAAATGGCGCGCGAAGAAAGTGAAGCCCTCCTTTTGGTTTCCTTGTGTTTGCTGTTCCTTCCCCGTTGTTCTCAGGTGCAGGGCGCATGCACGAACGCATGCAGCGCGGTGTTGGAACCCGGACGGGAGATCGTCGATCGAGCGTCACTCGTGGCGGCTGCGGGGAGATCCCATTCTTCGCTGGCGAACCTTGGTGCGACGGCAGTGTCGGTTGCTCGCGTGATGAACAAGCATATGACTGGAAATATGCGGGGACTCGGGGACAGGAGGCAGCTGCCCGAGCCGGTGCATCGATCTCCGTGTAATAACATCGCTAAACCTTTCAGGCTGAGTACAAACTTGCAGGAAAACTCTGCCGTGCACAGCTACCGCGCACCACTACTTCGAGCCACTAATGCGCATGCGCACGTCGCCCTGAGAGGCGAGGTGCTCCTGCAGGTGGTTCACACTACACAGCTAGAAACTTCTAGCATAACGCTATAGTGAGCCGTCATCATACACCGCCACCGCCAGACACCAACCAACAGTGCTTGCGCAGATGGCATTGATGGGCCCCGTAGGTGCGCATCTTATTACCCCTGCGGATCTCCCCACACGCTAGCAGCGGCTGCCAGTAGCGCCAAAAGGCAGTAGTGACCTATATATGCTCTAAAGCTCTGAACGGCCCGATTTGGCTTACAGTTGCCAGGCTTCCGAGGACTAATTATTTATGCGAGTGGAACACGTCCAGCACCTTTTGATAAACGTAACAACGGCGGTATATGGTTGCGGAGCGATTAAACGTCGTATCAGATGTGTCACTGGCCATGTGCAATGGGCAAGAACCACGTGCAATATTACGCAGGACCTGATGAAAAGTGTCCTTTTGATCATCATTCTTGCTAAGCATCCTCCGATTACACGGAAGAACCCTCTCAGCTTATACGGATAAAGTGGCAAAATGCTCGCCAAGATCTGGAGCGATCACTCACCTGCTGATTCTTAACAAGTGAACAATCGTAGCTAAAACGTTAATAACTGTGTGATTTACACTGCGATCCTTCTTTTTTTTTCATGCCTTTAATCATATGTAGGGCCTGGTGGTGGTATCTATTACAAAAGTGGCTATTGACTTTTTTTCAAAGTGTATTCACTTTCTATTTACTCTAGTAACTTTGTATTGACTTATAAATTATCGGTCTTATAAATATCGGCCTATAAATTCGCCTTTTTCTATGAAAATCTGGAAAAACCCTGATCCTAAAGCTCCCGGTTCACCTGTTCATTCTTAAAATACCTAAGAATCGTCCAGTGAAGGGCAACTTAAATGCATCACGACAACCCTGATCCGTAGGGAACCAAGGAGAACTAGAACCATTTAGCCGGAACGAGGCAGGTCCGCTCTAGTAGAGAGCGCCCCGCAGGCCCGAATTGAGCGTAGCAGCAGCATCTAACTGAGGGAAATTTTAATCACAGGAGCCGTAGCTAAACCTGGTGGTGAGGTCCTGAGTGTGAAAACTACACTTTTTTTCACAGACAGCACTATAGATACTGCTGTTTCTCGGTTGGAGCCGCGCTTGGTCACCCTGCGTGGTATGGTCCAAGGAATTAAAGACACGAATATGCGCGCCGATACATGTCCCGGCGCTTTCCCCAATAATGGAGCTACTTTATACAACACCTCATCAATTCCTCCCAACCGGAGGCTTGCGCGAAAGTTGTAAAGCATGATTGCGGAAGCAGTAACTGACCGCGTTGATACGAACCGACCACAAAGCGCTCGGCTACCCGGAAACGCAGCCACCCGACAGCGCTCTTGCGGAGCCACAACGTTTCGGAGAAAAGCCGGCAGGGTGGTGAAAGGGGATTAGGGTCAGCGGACTCATCGGCAGCTCACGAGCCATTAGGCAACGTGAAAAAAATAGGACGACAGAGAAACAACGCACAAACAACAGCGCATGTGCGGACTACCGACTAGTTTATTGAAACGAGCTAGTCGGTTATAGTAAAGATCCATGATATGCAACCGACTAGTTCTGACCACGATATTAGAGTTGTATGAATACTCGAAATTTGTCGAACAGTGAATCAAGTATCCTCCACCTCGGTTCGCTGAACGAATCAAATGCTTAGTGTTCAAAACTACTCGAAATGAATCAAAGGTGTACTAAGTTTTCGAATAGTTTTCGAAAAATTGGCATGAAGTTCGAATAGTTTTCTTGGACGACGGCTACAAAAAGAGGGCCCACTGTGATACAACACAGCATGCTGCTGCTATCGGTTTGCGAGGGATACAAAGTCCAGCTCCGCGACGCGTTCTGTTCGTGCTGGAGCGTTCGTAATGCTCATGCATGATCTTCAAGACTGGGTGATGCTTCAGGCTTCAGAAAGTTTTAGCAAGCCCTGCCTTGTTGCCCACTCTTTGAGGTCATGGCTCATACGAATCCGTACGTCGCCCCTCTCATCTACGGAGATGTTACGCTAGTTCATTCCGCATATATGCAGTAGGTGGTAGTTTATTCGCTGTCGTCATTACTAACAAAAGTTCATTCTTGTACGTGTGACACCGGTCACAGAGTTTAAATGCTGAATTCGTGCTGCTTCGTGCCGTGGAGATCAGTGTTCCGCACTTTTACAGCTATTGCTATAACTCCGTAAGCTATAGTACTGTACTGCAGAGCTAGCGCTTCCCTGTTTCATGCGATTAATCGTTTTGTGCGAATTTCGCACAAGTAGCGCATATTTTCCCTTATTCGATTCGAGGCTCAGCTGCGATATTCATATTCGATTCGATCGTTAAGCTGCACTATTGGCATTTGATTCGGTTTCGAAAAAGTGCCATTCACGTACCCGGGCAAAAAATTTTAATCGACTCATTCCACCGGCTGTAACCCCACGATTGATTGGTTGATTGATTGATTGATTGATTGATTGATTGATTGATTGATTGATTGATTGATTGATTGATTGATTGATTGATTGATTGATTGATTGATTGATTGATTGATTGATTGACACACGCGCAATAACGGCGCTAACATCCGCCTTGAATTCAAATGCTGTGGTTTTAAAACCACATTTCCCTCTCAATGTAGTCTCCCCATGTGCGTTTCATCGTGGCCTTCAGTATGGAAATCAGCGGTTTCATCTAGGCTCCCTCATAGTTCACGACAACAGCGACCAATCGCCGGCGTCTCTTGGTGCATCAGTCCCTCTGTGCTCTCAGCTCCCGTTGCCTCATCCGAGCGGAAGAAGCTGATCTGGGCCACCAAAGGGCTGCGCCTGTCGCTCGCACTCTGGGGATTACCTCGAGTCCCTGCAAGCGAATCAAATTCGCGGAAGCGTGTGTGGCGAAATTAGCGCCGCGGGGCAAAAAACGGGAGTTGGGGAGAAGGGGAAGAAGGTGGCGGAGGGAAAGCGGGAAGAACAACGCAATCGCGCCGCCCGCGATTCTGCGTAATTCACGCAACCCCGACTTACTTAACTTTTTGGTCTGTCGGACGCTGCCATATCATATTGCTGGTCCAGTAGCGCTCTCGTGGTCGGTGCAGCACAAGTCCTCTCAACTGTTGAGCATTTCGTCAAAATTTGTCGAAGGTATACAAGCGGGAATGTATTTAACGACTATGTTTTCACCTCTCATTGTCGGCAGATTTTTGCCTGTCCGTCCGTCCATCACACCACGAGAAAACTTGAGAAAATAAAGCACGCGCGGAAAGGTACTTGGTTTTGAGCGAGATTCGAAACCAGGCCTTTCAAATGTCAATCTGTGAGCGGAAGCCCGGCGCGCTGAGGCCGTTTACGCCAACACGAGCCGACAGTGCTGCTGCTCTAGTCGCCTGACCAGTGCTTCTGCTGAGATCGAACGAAGAAAGAGGATTAAAGTGTCCGATCCTGTCGACTGGCTCCGACTGGGCTACTACCACTGCCGTGTGCCGACAGAAGGGAGTTGATTGGAAGAAATATCAAAGAAAAGATTGAAAGAGCAAGCGCTTCGCAGCAACCACTTCCGACGAAGCGGCTGCTGCAGTCACAGATAACCCCCCCCCCCCCCCCCCCCCCCCCCGGCATGCAAGACTTAGAAGATTATGCAGAGAGTACTTGCTCGTGTAATAGTTAGCTTGCAATTAGTGAGACACTAACAACAACAGCGTTGCTAAAAACTGGAGCTAATTTTTTACGCAGCGAGGCACATGCAAGGAGAAAAAAGTAGATTTAGATGTAAGACACTGTAAGGGAGAAAGTTTTATTCTTTTATGAATGCACATCTGCTTTCCTCTGGTCGGCGTTGTTAGCACCTTCTTGCGTCACCGGATCTGGATGCAACCGGACGCCTACCTGATCAGCTGGCGCTGCCTTCACGTGACTCCATTGGACCGAATGAAGGACATTCGTTTTCTATGCTATATGTTATCCGTTTCCATGTCACTTTCGTTTCCGTCATGGCTTCTAATACACTTGCCCTGTACGTTCTGAGCTCAGCTGGCCGGACGTGGCCCATTAACACCATCACAATCTGGCGAGCCTGCCTGGATTCACCAGCCAGCGAAGAAATGCGTTTTCACACACGCAGCCGAGAGTATTAGAAATGAAATTACTAGACAGGCTCGAAGTGTAGCTAGACATGGAAAGAGAGGAACTGGAAGCGGACTGGGAGAGATTTTGCGGGGATCGCCTGCCGTCGAATCATATCCAGAGAGAGAACTCCGTGATCGAGAGCGGCGGCAGAGGCAAGAAGAATGATGTGTCTTGGAGCCCCGAAAGCGAGAGATGGCGTAGGACAGAAGCACCCCAACTCATGGCGGTGTAGATTATGGTGCGCCTGGAGTTGAGTTGGGTGTTCGCACTAACCAGATGGCCTCGTCGCCAAATAAAGCACTGGGGCAACTCCATCTAAGATGACTAAGTAAAGCCGAAAGTTGGACGAATGGCTGAAGGTTCGCGATGTAAAAAAAAATAGCGCAAAGGAACCTGACAGACGGACAGGACGACGCAGACAAGCGCTGTGTAGTATTCCTTCACGCTATTTTTTTGCATCGTGATTCATCTGAAAGGACCTGAGAGTACTGAAATCGCCCAGGCCGTGTTCAACGAGAAGGCTACTAATGACTATCAAGCAGAGCTCAGTGAGGCATGCCTTGACAAAGCTATAATGTTACTTCACGTTAATTCATTAATCGAGAACATGACCGAGGGCTCAAACAAGACATATGTTTACAGCAAAAACTGTTTTCACAGTCGCACCAGAGGAAGCGTTTGCGTACTTCTCATGAGGAAACTGGTGAAAAGTGCTGAGAGCACAAATTTCGACTTTACAGATAGAAAAGCAAACTATCCTTAGTCAATGATTGTGTACGCAATTGGCCCAGAACCTTGTCTACAGTAGTGGGGTGGGAGATGGAAGCCCGAAAAGACAGTGCTTCACACTGAAGGCAGCTTTCAGGCAAGCATAGAAGAGTGTCGCACGTTAGATACAGTGGTAATGACCCGTGTATCTGTAGTGAAGGCCGCTGCAAGAAAAGTGTGCGAGAGTGGAATAATAAGGGTAGACGTCTTCCCAGACATGCATACATCCAGATTCGCTAGATGACGAGAAGAAAAAGAAAAAAAATGGGTGTTATTTGTTGTTGCGTTTGTGATCGCTGTTGGCTTTGCTGTTACTAAAATTTTTGTTTCTCTTTTTTATTTCACTTTAGGCTTTTTAGTATTCTGACTGCTTCTTCTTCGGTTGTTTGAAACTGCTTTTGCTACGAATGCTTGGCACTACTTTTGCTAAGAGTCATGTTTGCGTTTAGACAATGATACGTGAAAGCCTTCGTGCTGCCGGCTGTGTTCGAAGCGATCATGCGATGTGTCATAAGCCTGAGTTTGGTGTTATAATATCTCTGTTTTCTGTGAAATAAACACTTGGTAGTGTGCACATGCGCCGTGTCCTTTGTTGTGCTATGCTATTTGCGCTGCTGTTCTCTTGCCTCATGCAACAACTCACCCAGCGATCCGTCATTCTGGAGGACCAAAATTGCAATATAAGCAGCACTGCAGCAGACTGGCGAGTGAAAGAACTATGCTATCGAACTTCTCCCCATCAATCCAATTTTTCGCCACACAGTTTCTTAACTATTTCTTCTCGCTGAAAACTTGGTTTCCGCCTATAGACCAGAATTTTGAGCCTCTCCTGGGCGCGGCCATTTTGCACCGACTGGCGCGCCGCGGTGCGGACGTTTCTTTGGGGACTGCGGGGCTGCGGCAGTTCCGCGGCCGCGCCTGCATATAGCCGCGCTTCGGGCGCTAAAAAAACATTGTCGAGCATACTTCCGCTGCGTGGCTGTGTTGCAGGAAGTATTTACGTTATCAAAGCGATAACATTGACGCGTTTTAATGACATTTAGTTTGACATTCAAGTTAATTGTGCCGGCGCTTAGAATGCGCTCGTGCTTATATCGAATTCCGTCTTAGTGCTCCACCGCAAAGAAACTTTTTGTTCAATATCAAGCATTAGGTGTGCGGCTAGCATGCAGTTCCAATTCCCATGCACTCTTATTCCTTCCTGCCGGCCGGCCATAAAGCCCCCCCTCCACAAACAGGGCTTTCTTGTCGCCGCGCCAGTTTATCAACAAATTACCGCTGTGAGCTCAACTGAGTCGCTGCGCCAACAGAAAACAAATTTTGTCATGGTTTATGCAACCTGGTGCATAAAAACGTACTTTCGCTTAATTTATCAAAGCTTGATAGATATGAGCAGCTAATCCAGCTTTCACTAATTCTGACGTCCGAAGTCGCGTTATTTTATTCAGGAGCTCTCGCCGCGTGTGAGAGCGTTGCGTAGCCGTTTGGCTAAGTGTGGAAAATGTAATGAAATCGCGCATAGTATTTTCCTGTGAATAAGGTAGATACCGCACCGCTGCGGTGGCTCAGTGGTTACGGCTCTCGGCTCTGGCCCAAAAGACGCGGGTTCGATCCCGGCCGCGGCGGCCGAATTTCGATGGAGGCGAAATTCTAGAGGCCCGTGTGCTGTGCGATGTCAGTGCACATTAAAGAACCCCAGGTGGTCGAAATTTCCGGAGCCCTTCACTACGGCGTCCCTCATGGCCTTAGTCGCTTTGGGACGTAAAACATTAAAGGGTCCCTGGAAGGGGTGTCTGAGGTTGCCAAACAAATACTTGCATTATGTAGAGCGTAGGCCACTGAACGTTCATGCCGCGTACAATACATCAAAGGCGAGTAGATAATTTATAATACATTTTTAAAAACTACCTCTCCCGAGCCTCGCGGCGACCAGCGGCGGTGAACTTCCGTCCGAATCCGTACTCATTAAGGCCGATTCACACGACGGACCGTTCGCCCGCGGCCCGCGCACTACGTGTGCATGCGTCAGCACATTGAGGGGCGCGCTGTCGGCCGCCATCCATCCATGCGTCTAGCGCGCCTCTCAAAGTGCTGACGTATGCACACGTACTGCGTGGGCCGCGGACGAACGGTCCGTCGTGTGAATCAGCCTTTACCTCAGTTTGTACTCTACGTCACAAGTGCTGCGCCCTGATTGGTTCGCGGTGCCAACGTGAAATCACGCATTTAACAAACTAGAAGCTCTAGATACTTCACACTCTTACTCTGTTCGGAAACATTTCGCATTTCAGCAAGCAGAGTTGTCGTTTATATGCATGTTTACGCAGTTATTGCGTGTTCGGTGTCAGAAATTAGTACTGCACTTCCGGTTTACATTGTTGTCGTCTGCTCGTACCGCTTGTGTCACTCCGCCGGCGTCGCCGTCGAATCGAATATCGAGGTGCGGTTCAGTCACCGCGCTACTGATTTCTTTCGTGACCTCCGTCGCATGCTCAATCGAAATGAATCGGCCGTGCTGTGTCATTGATTGCAAAGCCAGGGACCGGCAAGATATTGCCCTTCGGCACTGTCTACCGAAAGATGGAAGTGAGCGAGCTGTCGTCGTCGTCAGGATTCAGCGCCCGATTTCTGAACGGCGTGTCCTTAAAAACTTGGCCAACGCGCCGCACCGATCGTCGCTTGCGAACTGCTGCCCCACTACAAGCAGGGACACACGGAGCGGTGAGCATCGCTGCGCCACTCTACCCAAGCTTCGCTCACAACCGGTGTCGCAGTCGCACTTCGCCGCCGTGCAGCAATGCCTGAGCGCTGCTTGGGATGGTGTACAAATATCACAAGGCAAGATCGCCTTGTTATCAGAAATACTTCTCGAGCAGCGACAAAGCATGCCTGCTTATGTTGCGAGCTTTCGGCAACGGCACCGCTCGCGGGCGCTCCGGGCGACGAGCTCTGCTGCTGCCTGGCTGCCGTGGTCGTCGCTAGGCCTATTGCCTCTTTGGCATCGAAGCTGCAGCGGCCGGCGCTTCGGAAGTCGCCTGAGCTATAATAAAAGGCTTACTCTACACATCGCTTTGCAGTCAACAGCATCATCTCACAATAAAATAATAGTATGGCCACTTTCCGCGACTCCTTCAGCAGCGAAGCGAGCGGGCGCCAGGCGAGCCGGACCCCACGTCGGGCCAGCGGCAGCTGCGAGACGGTTGTGGCAAGAAATTTGCTCGTATCACAGTTGTTACCTTTACCAGCAGCTCAGTATTGGTCAGCGATCCTCAAAAATGACATTTTTCACATTTCTTATCCCAGGGTTTGTTATTTACGTCAAAAACACACTTTAGCTCGTTTTTATGACGCCGGCAGACGGGATCCAGGCTGGCCGGCCGGCCGGCATGCTCGGCGTACATCACGCTCGCACAAGAAAATGCAAAACAGCCATGATACCAGAGAGGATGCTTCCTAGATTCGAGCAACGAAAATATGTCTGTGCAAAAGTGGATCTTTCGGCAACGACACCGCCTGCGGCAACGCCGCGCGACGAACTGCGCGCTGGTCCCAGGCTGCCCTAGTCGTCGCTAGGCCTATCTGGTTTCGCATTGAAACCGCAGCTGGCGGCGCTTCGGAAGTCGCCTGCGCTATAATAAAAGGCCTACTATTCACATCGCTTTACTGCGAACTCGTCCCGTAATAAAAGATATGTTCGATTTCCACAATGCCTTCAGCAACGGAGCTAGCAGACGGTAGGCGAACCGCACCAAGTAGCAGCAGCACCAAAGCGGCTGTGGGATGAAATTTGCTTGTATCGCAGTCATCACTTTTACCAGCAACTCGGTATTGGCCAACGATCGTCAGAAATTATGCATTTTTGACATGCATCTATCCAAGGGCTTGCTATGGACGAGAACAAACAATACTAGCGCGTTTTTCAGTCGCCGGCGGCCGGCATCAAGGCTGGCAGGCCGGTCCGGCGTGGCTCGGCCCCGAGCGCCCTGAGCAGCGCGCTGTACGGCACCATGACGCTGCCGCTCTCCGCGCTCGTATTGGCTCCCGCTTCCCGTCGTTGCGTTTTCAGCGCGCGGCTCGTCGTTGACATCCAACAGGTTGAACGCAGGAGACGAGCTGCGATCGGTCGTTACGACGTCGTTCACAACGGCGCGCCGCAGCGAATCGCACACACTTTTCGCACATATGTCCCCGCCTTAAGGCTGAAATCCCATTTCGGCACTCATCCGCAAAAGTCGTTCCTTCAGCTCGGGGTCCATAGTACGAGAGAAGCCGCAGCGACGGTTGCGAGACAGGTGAACACAGCAGACAGCGGGAAAGCGAGCGAAAGAGCGCGTCAACCGGAAGTAAACAAACCGATCTCGTCGATGACGTATTTGTGGGCGGAGCATGATCCCGGCCTGTAATCTTTTTTTTTTATGGTCCGCTCCGGTGTTCGAGTTGAGAGGGAAGAGGCTGGTGGTCATTTTTAATTATCTCTGGTTCCACACAAGGTACATCAAAAATTTTTTGCGGTAGGATGATGGATCGTTCAATATCTATCAATACTTCGACTTCTTTTTGCCTGCATGGACACCGTTTCAGGGACCCTTTAATAAACCAAACCAAACTAGTGTAGGTATACCAACAGCAGAAAGATACTATAGATAAACCTTTACCCCCCCAGATCCCTCTGACATGCGTGCGGAAAAAGCAGCTGAAATCGGTAGCGGTCGTGCTTACAATCCTGTGCATGAAATGTGTTTAATGGGAACAAGAGCATGCTCAGCGCAAGGATGCCGAACACGTACTGGTGATCGAAAACACGCGCTCCGTCGGGACAACCTTCAGTCTGCAGCTCGCCTATCCAGTTACTACTCCACTAAGTCAAATCAATAGATCTACAATGTGATGCATAAAAGTATCATAGAATATATCGCACGTAAAAGGCGACAACAAACGACATGACAGCGCAGAAATCTGCTTAGAAGTGCCGGTTTCCAGTCCGTACACTACCTGGTCGACTACCCTCGAATGTCACGTTAACGAGTAACTGCGCACAAGATAAGGGCAGTACTGTCTGGAAGAGGTAAAATGTGAGTAGTGACGCACAGCACACACCCTCATACGTTAGCTGATGGAGCACAACAACGACCGAAGCGAACACGTAAACATTCGTTCTACGCGCGGCGTCGGCGCGACCCGCAGTCCCTCGGGCCGCGCGCGCCGACAGATGGCGACTGGTGTCGAGAGTAGGAGCGCGCCCGCAGCCTGCGTGCGAGAGTAAAAAAATCTGGTCTATAAAGGCTATGGGAAGCAATCGCCATTCCCTCCACTTTCACAAATTGTACAATTTATTAAATCCTTAAATTTACACCACTGCGCATTTAAAGAATTTTTATCTGCCGATAAGCCATTTCGCTTTTCTCCTCCGACCGTTTCTTAAAGCCGTCGTTGCCAAAATAGACGCTGAAGCTTGTTCCGTACTCTTATGCTTAGCTTTCTCCTCCTGGAACGGGCTCGCTCAACGTGAAACCTCTAAAGCTCTGGTTTTCTTTAGCAGAGCAACGTTTTCTCCGGAATGCAGCCTTCCTCAGCTTTCATTTCGCGGCGGCGTTGTCAACGCCAGACACACAAGCGAGAAGAAGGAAGCGCGGCAATCCGCGTACTTAACCAAGGTCGTAAATTATGCAACGCGCAGAAGCCGATTCCCGGAACACCGGGGGCTGCCGCTCGTGCAGCGCTGTTCTTTCTCCTCGGGCGTCAAACTTCTTCCGCTTCGCCAGGCAACCGTGACGTAACACACGCAGCGGCGGCAGCTGACACTGCGCACCACTTTCCCACACTGCTCCGTTACTCGCTCAGTTACGCGCAGTGCTTCGTTGAGACTGAGACAAGGTTTATAACAATAGCTGTGTCGGGCGCGTTCTTCATTTTTTTATAGCGATAGTGTTAAGCGCCCCTTTTCACATAAAATCCGGCGTCGGCGTGGTCGGCGTTGTGAACGAAAAATCACGAGTATGACTCTGGCAGGTGGTGCCCAGAGAGCAACCTAGGAGGCAGGTGGCCCACCTAGGTCACGTGACATTGCGGCGTCATCACGACTTGAACACCGGATAGTGAGTACACTGCCCACCGTGGAAGGTGGCAGTTAAATTAATGATTTGGACGCTCGGGAAGAGCAACCTTGGCAGCACAAGGCCCACGACTGGGACCACCTGCCACCCCAGGGCAGTGGCGCATAGCTTAACCGCTGCCCCCCAGCGCCAGGAGGGGTACGAGGACTCCCAGGGATCTTATGAATGTAAAGTCGAGACAAATTCCGCATTTATGGGAGTTAACCCGCTAAAGCTTTCACGTCACACCCTTATGACGGAGCTTAAGTGTTTCCTCCGTTTATTTATTTATTTCGAAGCGAGAAGCTTCACTAGGCTAGTCAACACCGCACTTCGCGTGAGCCACACTACAGATCTGACACTTCTGCGCATGCCCGAAACCGAGTGACGTCACGCACGGCGCAGACACTCGCCATGGAAGGAGAAGAAGCAACAGTCGGACGGCGCAGAAACACCGATCCAGAAGTGGCAGCCTGGGAGTTGGCTGAAAAGCAGCGAGAGCTTTTCGCTTCGAGATATCCAGGCTTAGCCTTAGATAAGCCACAGCCAATTTTTTTGTTTCAGTTTGAAGACTTACGATACAAAAGTGTGGGGACTACTTTTATACCATAGGTAGTATACAGGGCGATCAAAATTAAGCTTTACACAATTCTTAAAATTAGGCGCTGAGCCCTGCCAAGAGCTAGGCTCTAACTTAACTTAACAAAATGCCTACGGTTTCTCGACCGATCGAGCTGTATACGCTGTCGCGTAACAAATACAGGGTTCATCAGCATGTTAATAGAGGAAAATTAAAAAGTACATACTTTTTGAAGATGTTATTGAATGATGCCACCTCTCTGCACGTTATTTATGCGGCCAAGGGGACACAAAATGAGATATTTGTCGCCGTCAGGCATCTAATTAACTACATATATTAATATATCTATTAATGTATTAATATAAATAATTTTTAGTCACTTCAGCTAGCGTTAATGTTTCTATTGGAAACATAGAGGCTGGCACAATTCGAAACTATAGCTGGCGTTCTTATAGAGCAGGTCCGTTCCGAAAAATTCGTCCCCAAAAGTTTTCACTGATCTCGCGCATTCACGCGTGCAAGGGAGTGGCAGTCGACGAGAAACTCCACTCTAGTCTTTGAACTCTCCTTTCCTCAATTTTGTTTTATTTTTTTCATTTGTTTAATTAATCAGTTAATAAATAAATTACAATACATTAACTCGTCATCGTCATCAAACGCCAATCAATCATCAGTCACTAGAACCACAAATTACCATGATACGATTTTTTTACGCAGCCCCCGATTATTGGTCGCCGTTTCGAATCCCTGCCTAGAACTACGCTCTAACTTAACTAGTAGGTTTATGCTGCACGAAACGCTCAATCGTATGACACCATCCGAAACATTCTGCGGCAAGCGGTTAGCATGATATGATTTTTTTCACCCAGCCCCCGATTATTTCGGACATGTGGTGCCGACTACGCCGACGGCCTTTTTGACCAAACGAGCTGTATACGCTGTCGTGTAATAAATACAGGGTTCATTGGCATGTTAATAGAGGACAATTAAAAAGTACATACTTTTTCAAGTTTTTATTGGATGTTGCTTCGGTACGGGACGATTTGGTGATCGTGGGTATCGAGTTCCAGAATGTGATATTGCTCAGAATAAAGCGGACTGTTTGACATAATTAGTTTTAACTTTCCGAAGTGAGAGATTAGGTTGTTCAGAGAATCTAGTATTCGTTAGACAATGATAAGTAATGATAAGTATAGTAGTGCTATTGTGACAGGCGCAATAAATCAATAAACCTAATTTCAGTTGAAGTTGTGAAAGGAGAGGTAAAATATTGAGTCCGAGGTGAATGGGAGCCCGAATTCTTTGGCAGAATTCTGGAGGAAAGAATTACAAGAATTCTTCCAAATGGTATTGGCCCCGCCGCGGTGGTTCAGTGGTTACGGCGCTCGGCTGCTGACCCGAAAGACGCGGGTTCGATCCCGACTGCGGCGGCTCAATTTCGATGAAGGCGAAATTCTAGAGGCTCGTGTACCGTGCGATATCAGCGCATGTTGAAGAACCCCAGGTGGTCGAAATTCCCGGAGCCCTTCACTACGGCGTCCCTCATAGCCTCAGTTGCTTCGGGACGTTAAACCCCTATGAACTAAACCAAACTCCAAATGGTATTGTCTACGTATACTACTGAGAAAGAAATGGGCTTGAGCAGAGAATGTAATGCGAAGGCAAGATAACCATAATCATTAATGATAACGGCCTGGATTCCTAGAGAAGGCAATTGCAGCAGGCGGCGGCAGAAAGTTAGGCGGGCGGATGAGATTAAGAAGTTTGTGGGGACAAGTTGGTCGCAGCTGGCACAGCACAGGGTTAGTTGGAGAGATACGGGAGAGGCATTCACCCTGCAATGGGCGTAGTGAGGCTGATGATGATAGTGATGCGGACGACTTCGTCTAAGTTTCTAATACGCCTGCTTACTGCAGTCATTAAAATCGATTTTAGTTAATAGGCGTCTACGGCGAAAATCATCACGTCACCTTGTGGCCCCCTGGCTGTGTAACTTATGGGCAGAAGTGGATCTGAGGTACCTCTCAGAGCCTATGTTGAAGAAATCTGCGAAGCTGCTTAATTTTGAACATCCTGTACAGGCATCGCCTTCGCCAAAATTAACCTTGCTTTGCTTCTTAGTCGTATAGTGCAGAATTTATGGCAGCCCTTCATCTCTAGATCTGTGTAAGGCTGAAATAACCCTTGTTTTCTCCTTTCAAGGCCTCCTGGTCTTCAGGGGAGCTGTAAGAGTTCCACTATACGGCTCTACGGAAACCACGTAGCCCGGTTACTTTAAACAAAGACGTACGATACATACCGCACGCGTATAAATAGATGGCCGGTGAAGCGATTAACGTGTCGGACTCCGCTTTCTTCCATTGTTCTCCGTCTTCCCTCTAATTAAGCATTCCGTCCTAATGGCCGTTAGATCAACTTTATTTTGTGGTCTGATCCTCGAGTCCCTTTGGTGTGCCAAACTGGTAGCGTTGTTACTTCTTTGGCCTTGAAAGAGGGTTGGCAAAGACGCAACTGTATTAAAAACACTCACCGTGTGGCACGACGAATTGCTTTTAATGCCGTTATCTTTTTAGACGAAACCTGATGCAGCTCATCCACTTACCGCTTCTTGCTCTTCACAAAATCACCCAACATTGCGCATATGCATCTTTAATCGAAGACAAAATACTCCGTCAAGTGAGCGCGTTGAAAGAAATTAAACCTTTGTACTGCGTTGCTTAGATACTCAGTCAGCTGGTATTTATTCCAGCGGATGGAATATTTGCTGCATGTTCCCTGACACGTCCGGGCTTTTCAGTGAACTGATTTGCATAACCACACAGCAATAAATGTTATTTACATGCACCCACCAACGCTTTGCGGTATAGAATAAATCAGCTATTCAGCCGACAGCCATAACAGTCAGCATACTGACGCGGAAGAGAGGTTGAACGCTAAGCGGTGCCTTGTTATGTCACCAAGAGCAGAAAGCATCCGTGACAGGAAGATTATTGGATTCACTTTTGGGTGGTTAAAGAATGCGGCGCGAAAAGACAAAGACAAACGAAGAAGTGGACAGGACTGGCGCTGAGTACCAACACCAGTCCTCAGCGCCAGTCCTTTCCACTTCTTTGTTTGTCCTTGTCTTTTCGCGCTGCATTCTGTAACCATGACCACTGACCAACAAGCCCAAACAGTCACTTTAGTTCACTTTTGGGTGCCCGCTCATATAGCACATCTCGTTGTTCTTTCTGTTGTTCCTTGGTCCCTTTATTTCTTGTTTATTGCACACCCTGAATCGTTCACACACACACACACACACACACACACACACACACACACACACACACACACACACACACACACACACACACACACACACACACACACACACACACACACACACACACACACACACACACACACACACACGCACAAACGCACACACACGCACAAACGCACACGCACAAACGCACACGCACGCACGCACGCACACCTTAATAAGAATTCTGGCCACCGTGCACTGCAAGACGCATGATGAATGCAATGCAGTGCGGCAGTATTGCGGGCCAGGTACTAACCGTGGTCAAGTCCACTGCACATGCTTTGTGAGGCTACAGTATCACCTGTGACAGGCACTTTCTTTTCGACAAGGCGAAACGAAACTACGCCTGTGAACTTAGCTTTCAGGGCCCGTCAGACAACGCCAGGAGATGGAAATTATTCCGGAGTTGTTCGCTACGGTTCGCTTTGTAGCCGAGTGTGGAAGTACGGCACATAGAACCCCAGGTGGTCAAAATTTCCGGAGCCCTCCACTACGGCGTCTCTCATAGCCTTAGTCGCTTTGGGACGTTAAACCCCATAAAACCAAAACCTAAAACCAATTATCAATTAATAAGTGTTTTACTATTATCCCACCTAAACCGGTGAACACTAAAGATATAAAAATGGAACAGGCCACCACATGTATTTTTTATTTGTTCCTTTGATCATGTAGCACTTTAGCCACAGCTACAATTTGGCATTATAGTACATCAATCGCATGAGGAAAAAATTCACACACTAAAGGATGCAGCACAGTCAAAATTCAGCTGAATATACAAACAAACAAGACCATGATTATCACAAAGATGAAACAAAAGGTTCGTTAGACTTTGCGGATACTACTTTCTGAGGCTACCAATCCCATTCATTTATGTATTTCGAGAAAAATTACACCTTTAATGCATGCATGGGTTTTGCATTAGGTTTCTTTTAAATTCTAAGTGTGATACTTTCTTGCAGATAGGTATTCAATGGAACAAATATTGGTTATAAGCTATAGCGCTTTTGCAATGAAACATATTATGGAAGACTTTCCTGAAATTGCCCCTAGTAGTAAGTAGCATTTCTTCAGCTTTTAAAGGAAAACACATGGAATATTTCTGCGTCACGCGACCTGCTTTCAAAGTTATGTAATTGACTAGCCTGTGCCAAGATAGTGCACTGGTTAAGTAAACTCTGAGATGTTTGTATTCGGTGACGGAAAATGATTTCGCAGTACTAACGCTATTGACAAAATTATGAAGTCTCCTTTTTCCTGGTGAGACACGTGTCAGCGCTTTTCTGGAGATATAAATTCATGCCCCGTTTACTACACCAGTCAGCGATCTTATTTAGGCCCCGCTTTAAAATTCCAAAGGGACCCGAATTATTAACAGTTTGGTATAAAACACTCAACGGCGAACAGTCTGAATGAAGGCCATATACCAGAAAAATGCCATTTAAAAAAATTGAAACAAAACCGGCCCCAGAACTGACTCCTGCGGAACACCTGAGGTAAAAAAAACTTTCTGCGAGGTCTCGGCTAACCATTGCCCTATGTTTTCTTAAATAACGGTACGCCTTGATCCAACCTATTACTTTACTTTTAATTATTGCTACTCTTAAGTATGCAATGTACTATACATCTAAGCATACAGTAAACGCGACAAACAGAAGAGAAGACGGACCCAGGAACAGGAACGAGAGCTGCGAAACACTTGTATTGCACTCTCGCAATCTCAGCCGAAGGTGTGCGAAAAGTGCATCCACCGTTTCTCCCGATGCTGCATGGTACTGATGAGCCAGCAGCCGAAGACGGCTCACGAAGACAGATCGCACCCTGTCCAAACGCCCAGGACAGCCGTTGACATTGAGACGGAAGTGGCAAGCATCCAGCTGCCATACCCCTTCGTTCATGCTCCGTTATACTTCCCGATGCGTTTCCGGGAAACGCAAACGCGTGTAGAGAGTTGTGGGTGATGGTACAGAGTTTTGGAGTCTATCTTGCACGAAGCACGAGCGAGCACTGCACAGAACTTTTTATTTCAAAAGTTCTTCTCCGCCGCTATGTCTGCACCTTTCTTTCTTTCTTTCTCTCTTTCTTTCTTTCTTTCTTTCTTTCTTTCTTTCTTTCTTTCTTTCTTTCTTTCTTTCTTTCTTTCTTTCTTTCTTTCTTTCTTTCTTTCTTTCTTTCTTTGTTTCTCTCTTTCTTCCTTTCTTTCTTACTTTCTTTCTTTTCTTCTTTCTTTCTTTCTTTCTTCCTTTCTTTCTGTCTTTCTTTCTTTTATTGAGGTCCCTTTAAAAAATCGTCTATAGACAGTTTATTGACTTCTTAGAGACTATATTGCCTTCCTATAGATATTTCTTTTTTGTGTATTCATATTCTATAGCCTGTCTAAAGAAAAAAAGTGTAGTAGAGTATATGGCCATAAACCTATAGGTTTTCTATAGATTGTCTAATGATTTGTATTGCCTGTAGAATACGGTCTAAGGATTTGTCATTAGGTAGTCTATAGACACAGTTTATGGACTTCTTATAGACTACATTGCCTTCCTATAGATATTTATTTTTTGTGTATTCATATTCTATGGACTGTCTATAGAAAAAAGTCTAGCAAAGTGTATGGCCATAAATCTATAGGTTTTCTATAGATTGTCTATACGATCCGTAGTGCCTGTAGAATACGGTCTGAAGATTTGTCAATAGGCAGTCTATAGACTGCCTGAAGAAATTTTTGTAAGGGTAAGCAGACAGCAACGCTACTCGTCTGTCATTGAGTAACAAAGATGGGATGGTAGCGCGCTAAACATACGCTGCCTGTCGCTTAGAAGTACTACGCAAAGGAAAGATATGTCAATATGGGTCTACTTGCGCGACAGTAAGCAACCGCCGCAAAACTTCAGTCGACGCTGATGTTTAGGCAGAGCTTTCAAAGAGGCTACCTCACGTAAGGAGAGAGCATTCACATAAACAAGATGAACGCAGTTCCTGGAGGTGTTTTCCACCTGACGCCGGCCTCATCCGAATTCCAAGAACAAAGATACTCGGACGCAATATACTTTCTCCCCGCCACCGCGCGAGAGGAAGCTTTCAATCTCTGCGCCCAATCGCATGCAACATGGGCCTCCGTCCAAGTGGCAGCGCTGAAGTCTGCCAGGGGAAGAAAGCTATACGCAACTTCACGTTGGCAGGGTGTGTCCGGCAGGGGTGTCACGGTGAATCGGCGCAGTAGCGGGCTGCGCGGCCCATGCTGGCATCGCGAAGAAACGGTCCACCATTCTTTTGTTTCTTAAGCAGTGCACGTGATAGGAATTGCACAGCAACACAGGAAAAGAAACGACAGCGGAAACGCCAGGAATGGGGCCATGTGCTCAACGAAGCAGCAAAAAGCTCCTCCCTCTCCCTTTTATTCTTCCATCATACCCCTCTGCAAAAATTTGTTTATTACGCGCCAGTGGACGAGTTCTTGTCGGCTGTCGCGAAATCATGTCAACCCTTCCCGAGTACGCGTGAAACTTCCAGTTTGTAGGCACATCTAGTCCCTAGGCAAAAGTTGTCGGAAAGAAAGAAAGAAAGAAAGAAAGAAAGAAAGAAGGAAAGAAAGAAAGGAAGAAGGAAAGAAAGAAAGAAAGAAAGAAAGAAAGAAAGGAAGAAAGAAAGGAAGAAAGAAAGAAAGAAAGAAAGAAAGAAAGATAGAAAGAAAGAAAGAAAGAAAGAAAGAAAGAAAGTAAGAAAGAAAGAAAGAAAGAAAGAAAGAAAGAAAGAAAGAAAGAAAGAAAGAAAGAAAGAAAGAAAGAAAGAAAGAAAGAAAGAAAGAGAAGAAAGAAAGAAGAAGAAGAAAGAAAGAAAGAAGAAAGAAAGAAAGAAGAAAGAAAGAAAGAAAGAAAGAAAGAAAGAAAGAAAGAAAGAAAGAAAGAAAGAAAGAAAGAAAGAAAGAAAGAAAGAAAGAAAGAAAGAAAGAAAGAAAGAAAGAAAGAAAGAAAGAAAGAAAGAAAGAATCAGGCGTGACGAGCTGACACCGAAGTTTTTCATTGAGCCTTCGGTGTAGACCTCTTCATTGCGGGTCCCAGTGGTTTGGCAATCCATACTCGAGGCGCTGAGCTGAAGAGGTTGCTGCTGAAAGCTTCACTCCTCCATCTTTTTTTTTACTACGAGTGCTTGAGTATAAACCAAATGTTAACCACTTCGGTTGCACCCACCTACATCATTCTTTCGGATGCGATTATTTGTAAATGCGAAATCTTACTAAGATGTGCTTTGCTTCACGTCGCACAACTCTTGCAACGTATGTACTTTTAGTACAGCCGAGCTAAGGAAGCAACGGCTGTCAGTTTCACAAAACCCAAATGGGTGGTGCTTCTGGGGGGTGGTGGTAGAGTGAAATAGGGTAAGAGGAGTGAAATAGTGATCAGATTCTTTACACACTTTTTTTCCATACATGCATATAGAAGAGAAAAAGAGAAAACGGGCCCTGGTTGCTGAGGGGTTTTAGCGTTCGGCTAGTGTTCACAAGGTCGCCGGTTCGACCCTGGCCGCGGCGGTCGTATTTCGATGGAGGCGAAGTGCAAAAGCGTCCGTGTGCTGTGCGGTGGCGGAGCAGGGTAAGGAATCCTAGCTGATCTGAATTGATGTGGCGTCCTCCACAACGGCGCCCGCTTCGGGACGTTAAACCAGCATTTTTTTTTTCTCTTTTTTAATATCGGTAAAAAGAGTGAAAGAACTATTTTCTTCACGTCTCGGACGCGGGATCGGCCTTCGTCATCTTGTGACGTTGAATGTCCAAGAGCATCTTAAGTCAAATGTAAGTGGAAATCTCCAAGTGAAGTGCTCTCAGAAGTTAGCAGTCAGTTAGTTGGCGAAAGCCGGTCCCGCGGGCGAAATCTGCATCTAATCATTCCTTCACTCGTCTTACCATTTCTACTGTGTTAGCAGGACAGTCCTCTTACATGGTTGTCTGTGTGTGCTAAACCTCCACTTTACGGAGCCACCCACCGGTGGGTGCCCCACTTGAGGGAACCACCGTTAAAAATGCATCTGGCACCTACGAGTCCCGCAAGTCACCCACCTCCACCCACCCACGTCATGTTCCAGAAGCCTCCACATCCACAAAAGCGACGGCGAAATCCATTGAAAGGAGCAATGGTAGCCAATCTTTACAAAAGCAAAATGTAAATCTAACGCTGCTAAAGCAGAGCAGTCGCATCAGAGCGTACGTTCGCTAGTCATTTTTTTATACCTATATCAATGCTACATTTCTGCTTGTCTTGCAATAAAGCCACCCCTTTCGCAACTCGTAACCCTTCACAAAGAGACCTTGGCCGAAGCGGGCGCCATTTCCTCCAGCGACTTATCTGGCTGCAGTCAGACAGATAACGGTAATCAGAATCACGCTATTAAGAGTTTTGAGCGCTTCAGCTGTAATTAAGGAGACCGTGAGGGAACATGCGCCAACACTTGAATGCTATTAGCGAGTTCCCCATTCACTTTGAAGCAAGTGTTTCGCAAGCGATTGTTTGCATCAATCTGCGCGCAGGTAACTGTCAACATGCGGTTTGAAGGTGCACGTACCTAAGTAACTGCCTTCTCTCGCCCTCTCTTTTTCTCTCTCTCTCTCTGTGCGTGTTTAAACACGCAGCACCAGCCACCGATTGGCAACAAATCTGCAGCGCCACTCTCTAGATCACACGATGTGCCGCGGCGAGGTGCGTGTGTGTGCGTTTGTATGCGCTATCTACACCGCTATTACAGCCGCGACCGCAAGGCCCTGCCAATTTGGCTTCCTCGCGAGACGCGGCTGGTCCCTAGAGCTTGTCTCAAACCTGGAACGGCGCCGAAAAAAGAAAAAAAAAAGACACTTTGCTCGCGTGTCGTAGCGGGGCTAAAAGATGCCTTCCTCTGTCCCTCCCTCTTTTCATTTCATTCGTCCTTTCAGAGGCAGTTATTGCGAGGGGCGACAGCGCGCGAAGCGACAGCACGCGCCGACAACATTCTCGAAAACTCCAGCTTTCCTTTCCGGGTATTTTTGCGTTCCGGGTGAATCCCGGCGGTTTTTCACCCCGAGGCGCGGGGAAGCTGCTGCTCTTTACCGCCAGGTGCAGAGGAAGACTATTTTTACTTCATTCTTTCTTTATTTTTATTTTTTTGCAGTCTTTGTTTGAGTGGTCGCGAGGCGTCGAAATTTTTGCTGCCACGCTGTGTTGAAAAACGTGGGCGGATAAAGTAAACATAAATCAACGAAAGAAGTATATTGAAGACACGAACCTTTTTCAGTCGAAAAGTGAGATATGACTAAAAGCGGGGAAATGCAGCGCGTTCGCAGAACGGGCTCGCGAGTGTGAATTTTTCCAGGGAGACAACTTTAGGTTTAAAGACCGACAGCAGCACCTAGTTCACGTGGGAAACAACTGATTTCTTTGAGCGCTTTATTTCAACTCGTTTCGTGAATTTCTGGAATGTGTAGCTTTTCGAACGTAAGAAGCACGTCGGAATGCTGATCAGTATTAGAACCGTGCTCCCAGCGTCGTTAATTTTGAGAACGTCTATAGACCCTGTAAAGAGAGAAGTGGACAAGAAAAGTCTCAGGCAGGGTTGCTTTTGGGGATTCTCGTTGCTTTAAGAAGCAACGTTTTCTTCACACAGTAAATTTTGCTTAGCTGAAGGAATATTTATGAGTTTAATTAATCAGGTAAGTTGCACTGGGGAGAGACTATGTGACTGAACCAAAACTGATTAGATGTAGGACGCAGCTTGTCACCATTTAAAGTTCCCTTCCGTTCTATCGGCAGTCTTATCTCCGCCAATCAGTGTGAATTCTGATTGCAGCATATGTGTCACCTTCCTCTCAATTAGACTGCGAAAGGCTGAAGGCCATCATGGAAGAAACCCGTGCTCCTTGGATCATTACTGGCGATTTTAACGCCCACCATTTGCTATGGGGAAGCACCAGGATTAACGCCAAAGGAAGGCATCTGGCGTTATTTGCTTCCGACAATGATCTGTATGTTATGAATGACGGCAGTCCTACATACCTGCGCGGCTGTCACTACGGCAGCTGCCTGGACCTGACATTAGTTTCAAGGTCGTTGCACCGGAGTGTTCGCTGGTTTTGTGATGTGGAGACCCATGGAAGTGACCACATTCCTACCTACCTCAAAATAAACGGCCTTGGTGCGTCCACCCCAGCCCAACTCGCGCGAATCGACTGGGCAGTATTTCGAAAACATATGGAGGAGACGAGCAAAGAAGCCCTCACTGGCAGGCTGGAGCACACTATAGCTAATGCTATGAACGTTGCGAGAAGTCACATCACGTCCGCAAGAATACGCAGTGATTTTGATATTGAACTAGAACGTCTGCGTGCTCTTCGGCGGCGAGCAGAAAAGCGATACAGACGAACCAAGTGCTTAAATGACCTACGGGAGGCGAGACGTACGCAGAAAAAAATCAAACGAAGATTGGATCAGCTGGCGAACCAGCGCTGGAGGTCCTTTTGTCACCACTTGGATCCCCGCAAGCCCATGTCCCTCATATGGCGTACTGTGCGGGGCCTCCGTACGCTTCCGCAACAAAGACAACCATTCTATGCGTTGGCTGTCTATCAAGATCGACAGCAGTCTGAGGTAGCAACGGACTACTGCAGGAAAATTGCTGGTGTACCAACTGCTTCGAGTTCCCGGCGTGTTCCTCCTGCCTCACGGGTCTCAGCCATGGATGTCCTTTTTTCTCGCGAGGAACTCGACGCTGCTCTTGCAGGATGTCGGCGTTCGTCTTCACCAGGGCCAGATGGAATCACATATGCTGCGCTGTCCCACCTTGGCCACGACGCGCGAGAAGAGCTCCTCAAACGTTACAACGACTCTTGGCTCGACGGTGCTGTTCCTCAAGAATGGAAATCGAGTCGATTGACACCCCTACTAAAACCAGGGAAATCTCCACTCGAGCTCTCATCGTATAGGCCAATAGCTTTGGCCAGTTGCGTAGGAAAGGTCATGGAGAAAAAGATTTTGTCGCGCCTTGAGTGGTACCTCGAACACTACAAAATATACCCCGACGCTATGGCCGGCTTCAGGCGGGGTCGCTCTTCTATTGACAACGTCGTTGACCTCGTATCCACGGTTCAACAACAGAAGCACTTGAAACGTTTGTCAGTGGCTCTCTTTCTGGATGTAAAAGGTGCCTACGACAACGTGACCCATGAGGCCATCCTTGATGCGCTGGAAACTGTGGGCATCGGTGGTCGGATGTTTGCATGGATAGAGAGCTATCTGTCCAAAAGATCATTTTTAATCCAATGTGATGATGGCCCGACGCCTGCGCATTACACCTACCGTGGCGTGCCCCAGGGCGGTGTCCTTAGCCCTACATTGTTTAATCTGACTCTCATCGCCCTCCCTGAGAACCTCCCCAACACCGTCCAGGTGTGTATGTACGCCGATGATATCTGCATTTGGGCCTCCTCTGTGACGCGTCCCCAGGTGCGGGCAAGACTTCAGCGGGCAGCATCAATCACTTATTCCTATCTCCAGAAGAAAGGTCTCAGCGTTTCACCGGAAAAGTGCGCGCTAGTGGCATTTACACGTAAATGTATGACTCCATATCCGGTACGCATCGACGGTCAAGTCATTTCTTACAGCAAATCTCATCGTTTCCTAGGAATCCTGATTGACCGCAATTTATCATGGAGCCCGCATTGCACTCTACTGAAAAAAAAGCTAACATCTATCGCTCATTTACTTCGATTTCTGGGAGGAAAATCAGGGGGCTCGTCGGTCCAGTCAATGCTGGAGTTGTACAGAGCTCTATTTGTGGGATGCTTGCGGTACAGTACACCTGTACTCTCAAACACGTGCAAAACTAACATGCGTGCCCTCCAGTCAGTGCAGGGTCAGGCCCTTCGCACATGCCTGGGTCTCCCTCGGAGCGCATCAACACTGGGTAGCATTGCACTCGCCAAAGACCACCCGATCTCTACTTATATTGTCCTAGACTGCTTGCGAATGCACATACGTCATATCTCAAGGATTCCACAGCATCACCTTGCGCCCTTGCCACTCCAGAGACCACATTCTGCATTTGTGAAGGTGATAACGACGCAACAGTCGTCGATCCCACAACAGTTTACCCCGGCAGCACTACCTCCCTCTCCTCTGTGGTGTACGCGGCTCCCATGTGTGCGCCTTGCTATTCCGGGGATAGCGAAGAAGTCAAATTTATCGACGCCAGCCATTAAGCAACTGACACTGTCCATGCTCCACTTCGAATACTGGGACCGTACTCACGTCTATACGGATGGATCAGTAACCTCTACTAGTTCTGCTTGCGCTGTGGTCGTTCCTGCGCGACAGACTCAAATTCACCAACAAATTTCGCATCGGACTACCTTTACTGGAGCAGAGTTGGCCGCACTTCTTGCGGCGGTACAGTATATCTCACAACAATCACCTCAAAAATGGGCTGTTTTCTGTGATTCAAAAGCTGCCCTACAATGTCTTCAATCTGCCTTGAGACATAGCGACCATGAGCAACTTATAGCTGAGATACGATATCTGCATCACCAGGCAATCGAACAAGACCATGAAATCATCTTCCAGTGGGTACCAGGCCATAGCGGCATTGTTGGTAACGCCTTAGCTGACGATGCTGCTCGATCGGCTCACGAGACAACCAACACTGTCCGCATACCACTGACAAGAGCTGACGCAGCAAGGCACCTTCAACTGCTCGCCCGAAACCTGACTGTAACATCGTGGTCTGCCCCTGGAGGTTGGACACCCCGCTCGCATCACTTCAACCTCTTGCTCCAACATCATATACCATTCGGCCTCCCCCGCAGTGATACTACGCTGTTGTGCCGCCTGTGGCTGGGAGTGGCGTTCACAAACGCCTATTCCCATCTCATCTCAATGGCTGACTCTCCTGCGTGTGGCCAGTGTGGTTGTGACGAGACGATCAGCCACCTCCTCTGTGACTGCCCTCGTTTTTTGAGCGAGAGCGCGGTTGCCTAGTTGCTTCTCTGCTCCGCTTGGACTCGCGTCCTTTAACAGAGTCTAACGTTCTGGGGCCTTGGACGCAACCTTCCAGACAACGGAAAGCGGTGAAAGCGCTCCTGAATTTCCTAAGGGACTCGGGGTTGCATTCCCGCCTATAATCTAAGTTTTCTGTGCGCGCCCTCTGTCCCTGTGACATAGTGGTCGATGGACACTTGACAGACTCATTTCTTTGCCGCTCTTTTTCCTTTTTTCCCCTTTGTTCCCCTCCCCAAGTGTAGGGTAGCCAACTGGGCATCGCCTGGTTAACCTCCCTGCCTTTCCGTCCTTTTCTCTCTCTCTCTCTCTTATCTCCGCCATTATCATCGACGATGCAGCAGTACCGCAACGTGACGTCAACCAGGCTTCAACTAAGTGCTCGCAGAGTGTCGCTTTCTGGCTGGGTGTTCTTTCACATCGATGTGATGGAAACGTGTTGCTACTCCGTCGTGATAGAAACCGTTCAACCCGATGAAGCGCAGATAGGGACGGTTAACTTCACCTGCTTTGGGCGGTGATCCATGGCAAAGAAAAAGGAGTCCTTGCGGTTGTGTCGGTATGACGCCTTTCGTTGCACAAACCATACCGACGACGTTCCCTCTGTTGTCCTTGCGCCATGGCAAAGCAACCAGTCAAGCGCGGCTAGCGCTAAGTTCACACGCTGAATTCGTAGTGGCCGCCCTCCATAATTGCATCAGTGAATGTGAAAAGATTGTAATGGGAGCCTCAGACATCCTCTCCCCACAGGAGCTGGCGCTGCGCTGTACTTTAGGCGACGCGCTGGCTGTAACGCACCTTGAAAATCGTCGCCCTGGAGTGTTTACCTTGACGATTGGCTTGCTGACAACGGATAGTGGTTGACGGTGTCGGCCAAGGGAAATGCGACGTAGAACCGCACAGTGCCGTCTCATCTGTGTGCCGGCAGAATGAGTTATTCTGCCCCCGCATTGATCATTTCACAACGTCAGGCCTTGTGAGACCGTATGAGCAAAGACAAACACAATAAAAAGCGCCCCCTTTCGCTGTTGATTTCCAAATGCTCGACTCGTATTTGTCAAGTTAACTTCTTGTAAGATCTTATGAATCCCTCAAGCACGGCCAACTTCCACGGTCTAATGTGGAGACCGAATTTTTGGACATTGCTTCGAAAGTGCTTGTCAGCCCAAGCATGAAGATCACTGCAAACACATTGCTCCCCTCCGTTCCAAGAACTTTTCATAAGCCACCTCAGGAAAAAGAAGACGCCGCTGAACACTTCATCTCTCCATCGCCTACGCACGCAACTGCCGTTCACAAACAGGAAGGGCACTGTCCTTTCTACGCGCAGAGGAAGTCAGCATTCATGCGCGTAGTCGGGCGCGGTTCGTGCACTTGACAGCACGCGCGGACACGCGCCCAACTTTGGACCGATGGCAACAACATCGGCTCACGTTTCCCTTCGAGCAATTCCCCCGTGGAGGGGCCAAACATGCGGAGCGAAGCAGTTGCTACACGCGGGCGCAAGAGAAAGTACAGGTGCTCTCTCCCCCGTTTCTATCCGCCCGGTTTGCATAAACCGAAGAAGAGAACAGGTCCCTCCGATAAACCTCGATAAGGTGCTGCGTTTACTCGGCTTTTCTGTGGCCTTTCGAAGGTAACACTTAGCAGCAGTGCCCGTGGTGCTTGCCAATTGTCAGGGCAGTCGGAAACATTCATTGTTCCTCCCGTTGATACGCGCGCCGGGGGCTTATTTATGCATGGAAACGGTGAGATGGAAGCGATATACATCCGTTTAATCTACCACGTGCGCTTACTGTTTTGGTAAACCCCTGAAAAGGGCAGGTGGGGGCAGAGGTGGAAAAAATCCTGCCCACCCCCTTCCTAAAGTGGACTTTCTATGAACAATTTCTCTTTTTTTTTTCGCGGGGGAAAGGGAGGGGGGGGGGAACGACGCCCTCCCCGAAATCCGCCCTAGGGTAAGAGGCGAGGGTGACTTCGTATTTGTAACGAAGAGGATTTTTGGAATTTCGGCTGCGCTCTTGTGAATTTCCGTAGCTGACTGCCGATAGTTTACGCGTGCTAAAAATGCTTTGCTCACTCCTGTGATCACAACAGAACTGTAGCACCGCGAAGCAAAATCCGCCAGGTTGGGACGCGTCCTTACCGTAAGTTCGAGAATTACGTTTTAAAAGAAACCGTTGACTGAAGGCGGTTCCTTCCATTGTCTTTTTGTATCATTGCATGCTAGCTACTGTCAGTGACGTCATGGCTGATAGCAAGGCGCCTCCATTGTCAGCCGCGGCATTCGTAAGAGACAGAACGTTTGTTGATTCTGAAAACCATCTGCTGTCTGTTTTAATCTGGCCCCACAATAAATATCTTTGAACTGATCCGCCACTATACCCTAAAAGTACGAAGGGTGATGCGATCCTCCATGTTGCTCTAATCATATTTCTTACGCATTGCCCGATTACTTTTTTTTTTTTTTTTTGCAGTGGTACAGGCGTCGCTAGATGCAAGATTTGTTAGCTTTGTACAAGTTTTTCGATCTTTCACGCTAGATATTGAGCCCCAAATTTTACGCGTCGTTCTGAGCGAAGAATTCGGGGTAGCCTTTCGGACGCAGGTGATGCTCATGTTTGTGGTAATATTTCTCAAACTCTGACGAATTTGAGGAAGGTTGGCTTCACGCGACGAACGTAAATCTCACATAAGACTCCTACTGTTCTTTCACACTCTCGACCCACTGCCTCGATTTCCTATCGTTGCTTTCCGACAACCCAGCAGTGATCAGTTGTGTGGCGGGCAATCAAATGACACGAGTGTTACGCGAAGTCATATTTCTTTTCTGGATACCTGTCCGTCAAGCCCTTGCGGGTTATCGGGGCCCTTTGGGCGCACCTGCCTGTTCGGAGTAAATTATGAGAACTAACAATACCAACAAACTTCCAAAACAAGATGGCTTGCTGGGTCAGTTTGTTTGATATTCACACAGCGACTGTGTAACAGACGGAACGCAGCAAGGGAGACACAGCATGGAGCTTATTAACAACTTAGCCTTTATTGTCGTGCTAGCTGGCATATATACACACCATTGGCGAGAAACAAAATGCCGAAACATCTTGCGTCTCTGATGGAATTTTTGATGCATGATGTGCGTGCATTTTTTTCTCTACTTTTTCGCCTCCAGTGGTGTATATATAGGATATTGGCTGCCCTTCAGATAAGGATTTCACTTGTTAGTCAGCACAGCGTTGTGTTTTCTTTGCTGTGTCACGTGTGTTGCTTTGTAGCTAAATATGTAATGAGCATAATTGAAGTTGCTTAACCATTCGCACATTCGTAATGACGAAAAATTTGCGGAAGTGTGCATACAGTCAGGTTTATAAAATTGTCCGTGTAAATTGACTGCGTCTGCACCCACCCAACACACATCACTCAAAGCAACAGTATTGGCCACAAAACGACATGAATAGCCTCTGAGCATATGAAAATGACAGGGCCTAGCTGTTCTACATAACCTTACAGAGATTCCTCAAGAGGTGCGTAAGTGTGCTATGGTGCTTGAAAACAGCGTTTCAAGTGCGCAGTCGTGTGATGAGCCATGGTGTTATCACACTATTGCTCCGGTGTCACTAACCTGCACTTGTCCACACGAGAAAAGGACACCTTATATAGTTTCAGTGAAACCCTGTCCACACAGGATTACACTGCCGTGACAATGAAGCTGCTGTGGAAGCCAAACGAGCACTAATTGGTGACGCAAGCGTATAACCATTTCCTTTGTAAGACCAAATAAGTGTGACACCTTTCCCTTGCGTCGCGTGTAGTGCAGCAGCAAGGCAATGGTGCTCTGCAAGACAGCTAATAAAGTCCCTCTAAGTATTTATATCCAGAAATGTATTTCAGAATTCCGCGTGGCACCGAGCGCATCAGCGAGGGCCGTCCTGCATACAGTAACAAAGCACGACTTTCGTTCAGTGGCCCCTTTACATTATTCGACATGCGGGCTATCCAAATCGTGTCCCGCGACGGAATCATGTCTCAGAAGAAAACACATTTCCTGGTAGCCAACGCACACGAGCTAAGCGAACGACTGAAACCTGCTGCTTCCGTGGGCTATGCTTATAACCGACCACTCACAGAGGACGTCACACTGGAGCCCCTGCTGTTGTCCAATTTAGATGGTTGGTTGGTTGGTTTATGGAGTTTAACGTCCCAAAGCGACTAAGGCTATGAGAGACGCCGTAGTGGAGGGCTCCGGGAATTTCGACCACCTGGGGTTCTTTAACGTGCACTGACATCGCACAATACACCGCCCTCTAGAATTTCTCCTCCAAAGAAATTCCAGCCGCCGCGGCCGGGATCGAACCCGCGTCTTTTGGGTCAGCAGCCGAGCACCATAACCACTGAGCCACCGCGGCGGCATTGTCCAATTTAGAAGCCATTTCAACTTTGCTCAGTTTTTCTCTCAGCTTCGATCAGTGGATTCAATCAGGCCCACTGGTTATATGGTCCATGGGTTCATGCTCGTAACGTTTTTGCACCATGGCAAATTTTTTTTAACAAATTTGCGAACGGTACAGGCCGACCTAAAAGCCTTTTTAGAGTGTTGTCCTTAAAACATCTTCACGGGCTTTCGCGGCGGCGTCGGAGCGACGTTGTAGCCAGAGGGTGTTCACCGCGACCACCTTTTGCATGCTCCGATATGGCAGGGGAGCACCCTCCAGGTGGTTCCCGTAGTCAATGGGTCGTGGCTATATCATAAAATTTTTGAATGGCGCAAAGCAACAAACACAGGAAGACAAGGAGACAGAAAGAGCGCCTTCCTGTCTTTGTTCCATTGCGCCATTCAAAAATTTTATGATGAACCAACTAGCCTAAAAGCAAGTACTTCTGGCTATATCAGCGCGGCACAAAAGCGCGGCACAATACGTCAGGCCAGTTCTTCTACATAGATTAGTGGGGAGACGCAGGTGAGCCGCCCGATGTGCGCCCGAGCAGATTCTCAACGAAGTCGACGCTAGGGTAAAGCTGTACGCGTGACCGACACAGAAGCGGCTACATAAGCGCGACGTGAATGTGCCCGCGGCAATGGTGCACGCACAGCCGCTGAGGCTTGTAGCGAGAAAACTAAACGAGTCGCGCGTGATGACGCAGGTACAGCGAATACACTACAAAACCGACAGGTGGTTATACTGCCCGACCCAAAAGATCTGTGCAATATATCCGCCCACTTCTGCAGCAGTGAGTGAGGCAGGTTCTAAACGCGCAGCGAGAATAGCTGCGCTGATAATCGTATTATCTCAGGAGTAAACGTCCGATGAATTTTCGCTTCCGTAAATAAGCCCTCCGTAGGGCCTACCCTCCTCCCCACAAAGACCTTAGTAGAGAGCAGTCGGTTGGCTGGAGACAACTGCAGACTAATACATACCCCAATCTGAGTTTACTCAGCAAAATTTATCCTTCCACATATGCCAACAAATGCCCGCTATGCGGTGAACACCCAACGCTTTACCACGTTACATGGGCCTGTCAGAAAATGCAGGCAGTGCCGATAAACAACACACCAACACCGGAGCAGTGGGAGGCTGCGCTGTCCAGCTCGAAGCCTGAAGAGCAGCTCAAGCTGATCGACAGGGCTTGCAAGACTGCAAAGGCCGCTGGGGCCCTGGACTGAGGGCTCCACCTACTCTTCGATAAAGAACACTTGTTGTACAATAAAGTTTTTCATTCATTCATTCATTCTCTCTCTCTTCAAAAATAATTTGCTTGTCATTCATGGTCAAATGAGGCACTGAGAGTCACACTTACGCCGACTCAAAACTTGTCGCTAACTACACTGCACAGTTGATATATAGTTAAGAACACACGACGTGCAGAGCGTAACGCCTCCGGAAAACGAGTCCCTGTGCCCACCACTCACGTGCTCTGCTACTACACCCATTGTCTTTGACAAAGTTTCTTTTCAGCTTGGTGCTTGACCCTTGACATGTTCCGCGAACGCCCACTGCAGCTTCTTGGGCAATCCGCCAGCGCGAAAGCATGATCTCACGACACAACGAGCAGCGAATTGAGTTTCTGAGCGCTGGATGGAACATTCTCCATGAACGTATAGTGCGGTGGGGTCATTCATGGGCCCTAGAATCAAAATGTCACAAATCCCTTGTTTACAAAATTATTTCTCTCTCTCACGCCCACAGCGCACGTTCAGCCCCTTTGATTTTGCGCTAGTATTTCGTAGCATTTGGCCGTGAAATCCTGGACGCATCATGATTTCAACAGAAGTGGGCAGTAATCTTTAGATACCTATAGTGACTCTAACACGCAGCACAAAGGGGCAAGGAACGTGAGGTAGCGAGACATGCAGGGAGTCGCGCCTTTATTGCAGGGTTTCAACGTAGTTAAACGAAGTAGACGTGCGACAGCATGGGTTAAGCCTGGTTGGCTCGTGGTTTTGGATTGCTGGGTCGTTTGCAAGTCTGGCGACAATATTAGTCCGATAGTAGTGAGGGGTGGTTTAGTGGGACGTGGGAAGCGCCGGCGACGAACTTTCTTGAACAAGTAAGTAATCGATGAAGCAGCGGGGTGAGAGACATGGTCACAAGGAGCAGTTATCCAACACGAGCGTCAGCCGGCAGCATCAAGAGCTTCGTCATCATTGGCGTCATAGCATGATTTTTTCATTCCAGTATCATTAGTTGATAAAGACGACGATATGCAATGCACAGCGCGATAGTGTGTATATTATTTCCGTAGTAGTATTAGCTGAAGAAGACGACAATGTGCAATGCACAACGCAAGAGTATGTTGGTACGTGCCATTAAGCCTGAGGACATCATCATCATCAAAAGTGTGTTGCAGTTTAAGACTAGGCGTAATCGGCTGCAGTGATAGTATAGTGCTCTCGTGCAGTGGCCAGCGAAGCTGACCTGTTCGCACCACCGCCAGTTCCAATACCAGGCAGTAATTATTTTATTTATTTGTTCATGGTTTTGCCCACGTCAACCTCAAGGTCATTCTTCATATAAACCCTGTGAGCCGGTTTGACCTCGTGAAGTAGTAGTTTCGCTCTAAAACAGTACCAAGCGCCCGCATGAAGAGAGAACAGGAAGGGCCACGGACCTGTCGAGTGACACCAACAGGGCAACTGCCATTGCCGCGTGCACATGGAAGGGAAAGAGTAGAAAGGGCTGAAATGAAAATGCGCCAGAAGAAGGCACGCGTCGCAAGCAATAGCTGTGTAGGAGCGACGACTGCTGCGCGAAAGGTAGGTGCGCCAGCCGCTCAAGAGTTGAAGCATTGTGAGTGTCTATTACAGACTGACGGACACAGTGCGAAAAAAACGTCGACAAGAGGGAACACACATGACAGGACAATCTTGTCCACGTTCTTTTCTTTTTTTTTTTTTTGGCGCTGCGTTTTCCAGAAACTAGAAATGCACCAACTAGTCCCGTCAAAAGTCCTGGTCTATTGAAGTACTGAACACTAAAGTTTCCTTGCATAAAATAGACTTGAAAACTTGAACAAAGTACAAGTGGTAAACTTAAATATAAGATAATCAAAAACGGAAATTATAGTTCCTAGTCGGTTTTGTTAAATATTTCTTCTACAGCTTGTTTTGCCTCGGAGAGGCACAACAGTGCGGATGTCGGTAAACCTCGCTTGCCGAGACGCGATGACTTCGGGCCACGTGTTTCGCGCAAAACATGATTGGCGCCATCCAGTGACGCAGGCGCCTTAGGCGAGCCGACTACGCACTCTCCCGAGCGCAGCGCATGCCTTCGCGTGGGCAGCTCGGGCCCGAGGCGCAGCTGCCGAACCGGGGGAACACACTGCGCATCGGCCTCCCTCTCGTGACCCCCACGTGGATGCGAAGATTGCAGAACGCAGCAGCTCACGGGCTCCGGTTCGCTTCGTAAATAGCGAGGTCACCGGCTCAACCCGCGGGAGAGAGAGATAAAAACAAAGACGAAGAGTTCAGACCGGCCCGTTCCGGGCAGAGCCGACTCAGAAAACGAAGAAACGCGGTGCGCACAGAAAAAGAGCTCGTACGCGACATAAACCAATAACAGTAATCGCGCGCTCTCCGCGCAAGGGCAGCCCGCTCGCCGTGGTGGTGGAGGTCACGAGTAAAACAAAAGACTGCGAAAACAATCTGGATGTGACGAAAGGCAGGAACAGAAAGGAGGGAGCTGGGCAATGAGAGAAAAAAAGGCTGAGGATCCCCCGCGGTGTTTCTTTATTGTTTTGTTTTTGTTTTTGTCGTAAGTGCCCCAGAGTACAACCAGAGGTGTTTCTCCGGCCGACCAAGAAAATGAAAGAATGGAGAACAGGCCGTTCTTGAGCTCGGCCGCTGAACAACAATAAACTTTGCTTGCTCCAGGGCTCCTTGCTCTGTTGCACGGAACAAATTTTCAGGGCCCGTATCAAAGACGCTAGCGTTCCCCCTCAGTACCGGATCGGTGGCCATTGTGGATGTTCCTTCGAACGCTCTGGAAAGTGATCATCAGCCCGCTGCTAATATGGCCTGATTCCCACTGTATACATGCTCATGCAGCTGTGAGTCCCAGGGTGCGCACAATTTCCGGATGGCAGTGGACCTGACATTGGTGCCAACGACGTAAAACTGGGATTGGAAGCACAGCTTTCCGCCGTGCGCAGATTAAATTCCTTTAATAGCTAGGTTTTCGAGCCGGTGCTCGTTGCTGGGCTCTTATGAAAACTAGCAAATCATTTTCTTGGTAATAAGGTAGTAGTTATTCATTTCCGTCCACCCATGCGCAGCCATACGGCTACTAAGAAAATCTATACAGCTTTCTCAACAACTTCGCAGTTAAATAACAGTTCTTCCCGGTCCCGGGTTCGAACCAGGGACCATCGCTTCACCGCAGCAGTCGCTCTGCCAATTGAGCTAACCAGGACGGCAGGCTTATGGAAGGGCAAGAGCGAATTGATCAATAACTCGAAGTGGGAACAGTGTTGGTCGAATGTTTAAGGGGAATCCCCCAAGGTAGAGTAGATTAGTAATCAAGGTATAATTACTCATTGGCATCCACCCTTGCGCTCCCACGGCTACAGAGGAAAGCTATACAGCTTTCTTCGTTATATGACTCGAAAAAAGCCGCATTGTTGCGGCTGACTCTACATTTTGTGCCCAGCGAGATACGAAGTCTCCACTTGCCGACATTCATGCG
The DNA here is from genome assembly GCF_055824585.1 of Amblyomma mixtum. Taxonomy (NCBI): domain Eukaryota; kingdom Metazoa; phylum Arthropoda; class Arachnida; order Ixodida; family Ixodidae; genus Amblyomma; species Amblyomma mixtum. The sequence continues at coordinate 265,435,596 of NC_143012.1, forward strand.
CCTAACCACAGTGAATGAATGAGACCAGCGCTTCTTTTCTTTCAGGCACTTTTGAGAAACTCTATGTATTCTGCTGATCAATCATTCTTTTTGTTGTTCTCCATACCAATGAGTCAGCACAACAAGAGGAGAGGCTATGCAAGAAGGGACCACGCGGGAGTGAAGCAACGTACGCATTGCATCTAGTGCGCTGCGCTCTAGTTGCCTCCACTTGTGTCACAAGCGGCCATGCGCCTGAGCATGACCCGGCTGCTCGGGCGTCACCTCCGAGCAACGCGCACGCGGGACACGTGAATGCGTTGCAACTGCCGGCAACGGCAACGTTGAGAAACTGCACGTGAGTGAAGAACAGCTGCTTGGGTTCTATCCCTCGTGCCGCAACGCGCCCGCGTCGAACGCACTTTTCCGGCAAGCTCGAAATTCCGCTGCTCTACTGCGCTGCCCAGTAAATCATTATGACTGTTGAAGAGTCACAACCCATAAAACGTCTTATAAACGTCTTGAAATAGCTCTCAATGACTACAGACGTATTTCGCTACCTCGAAACGCCTCATAGACGTCGACTCCTGACTACAGCCTTGCACCTCTCGTAATGTGGTCCCATTGTACCCGTCATTGTAGACGAGCTTTGATTTCTGTTTTAAGCGGCCTCTTAAAGAAAAATTAATGATTTCACATTTCACATTTTTAAAGGTAGCACTAAAGTCAGTTTTTAAATGCGTAAAATATTCCAGGCACCCATTTTGAATAAAAAAGAAACGTGTAAAAATTCTTGAAAATGACTACCTAAGAAGTTTTCAGGCCGTCTACAAGCGCAGCATTAACAGAGCTACAAGAGGGTTTGTAAACGTTGGTGTCTAAAAGCTGCCTAGGTGAAACTTCTTTTAAAAGTGAAGATTTTTTTTTACATTTCTTAGACGTCTACTTTTTACATTTTTAGACGCCTACTAGCTCTTTGCGTGTTTCATGGGAAGAAGGTGTCACATAGAATTACGATGTTCGTTCCTGGAATCCGCTACCACACTACCTGCGTAGTAAAAATTCTGTATTTCGTGTGCTGCTTGTGCTACACATCCTCTTTGTTTATGTTTTTCATCTTTTACTTTGTTCTGTTCATCTTGTTCTCCACTTCTTTTCTTTCTGTAAGTGTCGCCGCAAAGCATGTTATTTTTCACTTTGTTCTTTCTTAATTCTTTATTTTCCCTCTTCCGGAGCAGCAAGCCATTGGGTCTCTTCTGGCAGCAGTTACCAGCGTGTTCCTCCTCACTTTTCCTTTTTTTTCTGCCAGTTTTCATGTCATCGGACCTTATAATAATAATAATAATAATAATAATAATAATAATAATAATAATAATAATAGTAATAATAATAATAATAATAGTAATAGTAATAATAATAATAATAAAGACGGGACAAAACGATGCCGCCAGTCAGACGAAACGGTAGCTCCTGTGAGGAGATAGCTAGTTAAGTTTATCGATTGCATGGACACAGATGTCGGCCGGAAAAGTGAATACCTGGTCTGCTACTCTGCACTGTGGAAGGGGAAGAGAAAGTTAGTCACGATGTGGTGAGAAGACAGATGAAAATATAGGCAAGCACATTATTAGCATCCCAATCGCTGTTGTCACAAGTGACCGAAACAAACGCAGTGAAGGGTCAGCCCCATGTGCGAACGTTTAGCCCTGCACTAAGTGCTTGCAATTATGGAAGACGGTGTCAGAGAACGGGTTTGTACCGAAGAGAAGACAAAATAACTGTCGTCTCCTCGCAGTATTTGTACGTAGCTGTATTCAGGATATATGGCCACCTTTGTCCAACTAATCTGCTCCAAGTAAGAAACCTGATAACTCCAGCCCAAATCGGGTGCACTAATATGTGAATAAATGAAGCAGAGTAGTGTACGCGCAAGTGTAGCTTACTTTTCCGAAGAGAGTTGCTTTCACAGAGCCTGAACGCCACCAGCCATAAGGAGGTGCGCTATCAAGGGATGCAAAGAGCTGCACGAAGCAAAACTCCTCGCTATCACATTTAATACCCGAATATGCAACATTCATGCGCACACTGGTGACACGCGCATATATCCTAACAGCGCGTTGCTTTTTTTTCTCTTATTCTAATAATTTAGTTCGGCTAGAATTCCCGATCTGAAAACTCGCGATGTGAAAGAGTCCGGGAGGGTGAACTATGACACCTAGTCGATGCGATGGTAACCACATATCTCTGAGTCCTGTCGTTTTCTGCCTTTAAAAAAAAAAAAAAACGAAAAATTTGCCTACTCTTTCAAGTGCGCACAGTAATGCGGTCCATCACCGCCGCCCGCGGCCGCAGACTTGTCAGACGCCAGCGCTGTGGGAGAAGAACCTCGCGGGGTCCCCAAGGCCTCCTCCGCGTCACCGGTCAAAGCAAGATGGCGCTGCACCGGTTCTCTTCCTCCCTCGTTGTCACCTCGCCCTCTCCTTTTTTCTCCGCTGAGGCGAGGCTGACACGCGTCCCCAGCGCATCCCTTTACGAGTTCCACGTGCCCGGCGATTTCGAGACTCAAACACGCCGCCTCCACTGCTGCTGCTGTTGCTGTACGCCTTGTCATCTCGGTGTCGCCCCTTGAGACCAACCAGTGCACGTGGCCCTGAATCCGCGATGCAACACGCGCCCAAGACGTCCCTTGATGGAAGCCGCGGCGAGCTTACTGTCATCGTATAGTGTTTATTATGTTTTGCCGACATTTCTCTCAGGCCTACGTTGCCTGCAGGACGCAGAAGCTAAGCTAAGCGACCGAAATATGCCTGACACAGCCGTTGCAATGTTCTGAGTCGAGATCAGTGCGGATTTGAACAAGACACGACATGCGCACGATCAATACGGCGAGCAGCAAGCAAAATGAAAGTTCAGCAAATCGTGGCTTTCGGAAGATACGGTTAGATATACCTGGAAATAAGAGTAAAACGTAGCCTAAGATCAAATATAGATGGTTGGCACCAAAAGAATGAAAAATAAACAGAGATACCTTTAGTGGAGTGTTGAAAGCTTTAGCCGTGAAAGTGCTTTTTTGTGGCTTCGATGGTTACTTCATTTCAGAACCCGGTCTTCTTAAAACAGGCTTGTGATTTAAATAATTAATATTATAAGATGATGGCATTTTAAGTCCCAGAGCTGAATTTGGCTCTGTGAGATTTGTTGTATTGAAGAGAGTTCGAGATCCATTTCGAACGCCTGCGTTTATTTAGTGTGCACCGTGCGCGTGTTTTTGCGTTTCGCCGCTACCGAAGTGCGAGCGCTGCCTCCGGTGTTCGCACGCGTGAGCTTATAGCAGAGCACCATAGCAAAAGCGCGATCGCTGCAGGTAAACAAGATTGGGTGCTACTTATTGGGTTCACGTATTTTCAGTGTTGCACACGTCACGACGAAATAACTGAGTCATTCCATGCCAAACGCATCAGACTTTGCGCCGACTCTTCCCGATTTCTTTAGAAATATTTAAAGCTTCATATCACACTGTCGTAAGTGATTTCCTGCAATTTTCTTGAGAGGAAAAAATGTAACGGCCCGTTGTATCTCAATTTTTCAGACGAGTGAAAAGCGGTCATAAAAAATTTTGAACACTTGAAAATTTTCCTGAACAATGTATAAGCGTTGTGCTCTAGCATTAGCCACTAAAAAACTGACCGCTGGAAAGCTTTTATGTATTTGTCATTTATTGTTCTAGCTCAAAGAGTACCATTCCTATATATTTTTTTAAATATACACGATATTTCTAAAAAAATATAAAACGCTTCGTCGGCTGTGTGGGACATGCACTACTTAGAAAAAAATGTAGAAACTTGAATAGGAGAGAAGGAATTTTTGAAATAGATTATCAATTTGCAAAAAAGTGCGGTTTGCATTCCACAGTAAGGTGTTTCAAGTAAGCATACAAAACATAACTCATTGCATAGCTAATATTGGCCTCACCGACTTTTAGCGGAGCCTTTTTTGTCTTAGGCGAGAAAAAATTTTTGAACATTTTTACTTGTACCAGCTCAGTATAGAATTCATGCCTTTAATGAGAGTTAATCGGGCGAAAGGGCGTAGAGCCACACATTATATTACGTCGAGCCCTTTATTGAGAGCCGCTTCATTGATAGTGCACATTTCTCAAACCGCTTTAAGGACATTGAAGACAAAATAAAGTTGGCCCGTATCAGTGGGTTACACCGCTTTATAATGACGAATAGCTTACCTTCATTGAAAACGAAGCTGTTATAAGATGGTAGAAGAAAAAAAATTAAATACAGCTGTAGCTTGCACCAACTCTTTCCCACGAAAACTAGTCAAGACAGTTTTCTTCTTTTTTTTTATTAGTGCTGATACCTGAGGCTTTGCTAAACCACCGTTCTCTTCATAACGGGAATCACGGTGTCACTTTCGGACATGGCATGTTTAGTTATAAGGAAATTTTAGAATCTAATTTATTCCAGAATAAATGTGCATTTCGCTGCCGGGGAAGCATCATCATAGCCAGAAATAACTACTCAAAATGATATTTCCACTCCGAAAAAAGTTTGATGGAATTGTCGGTCCCCAGTGTCCCTTTAACCGCGTGCTTGAAGAGGCACCACCACCGCATTTCATTTCTTTTCTTTTCCTTGCCCCGCATACTCCTATAGTTATAACGGAGCGACAAACGAAAAAATGCTCGGAGTTTGGCGGCCACAAAACTGCCAAAATAAGGGCCGCGTAGTGTTAGTTCACGCGTCTCCACGTGTCTTCCCACTTACAAGCATTTCAATCTAGAGCTTGATGTGGACAAAGACCTCCACGTGGGGTGACAGCATTGAGCACTTGACAGCTGCCAAGAGAAACACCAACAGCAGAAGAAAAACATAAATGTTGCCAGCCAAGAAAGCTCTCCTTTAACACTCGATCCTGGAGTGTGCTTTGTGCGAGGTGGGAGCCGGTCGAAGACCCATTCGGCATGTGACGATCGACAAGCCACTCTCATGTTACCGATGAAATGCAGTAAGCAACCTGCGTGGGGCGTCTTGCCGCACACATGCGCCCCTTTACTTCTTTCCTTTCTACATCTGCAAAGCCCTGTTTCGTATAATGTGTGCGCGCGCGTGTGTGTGTATGTGTGTGCGTGCGTGTGTGTGTGTGTGTGTGTGTGTGTGCGTGCGTGTGTGTGTGTGTGCGTGCGTGCGTGCGTGCGTGTGTGTGCGTGCGTGTGCGTGCGTGTGCGTGCGTGTGTGTGCGTGTGTGCGTGCGTGTGTGTGCGTGTGTGTGTGTGCGTGCGTGCGTGCGAGCGCGCGCGCGTGTGTGTGTGTGGATACCAACAAACAGCCACCTAAAAAAAAGAAGGCATAGGAGAATGTTTCTCCTTGCTAGTTTAAAGTACTGATTCACGGGAAATTAACAGTGTAATTATTTATATTACTTATAGCTGGAAGGTAACTGTGTAAAGATTGTATATGCGTCGTTAGAACTCTCCTCCACGGAGCAATCTCCGCCGGGAGTGGACTGCCTGCAACCAACGAGAAAGGTATAAAGGAGACTAAAGATTTCGAACTTACCGAGCTGCGTACACGGACGTATAGACGGCCCTTCTACGCTTAATGTAAGAGGGATAGAGCAAAGAGTAAATACAGCGCCCAAAAGTCGCGCGTCGTAAACGAACATGCCTCTGTGACCGGAGGCGAATCACTTGAGCTTTCGGTCCTAGGGTCATTGCCCCAACGTGTCACAGATGCGACAGAGAGAGAGAGTTGAAAGAAAAAAATTCGCATGTCTCTCAGGAGAAGAAAAGTAAAGAAGAAAAGGTCTCAGAAAGCCGTATACCTGTCAGGCCCCATGCCGATCGATGCAGTTAGTAGAGCGATCTGTGGTCATTACAGGAACCTCAAAAAAAGAAACAAAAAAGGTAGTACTGATCGCAGCAGTGTGCGCCTATTTCTCAAACTGATTGTTTTCAACCAGAGGAGCGGCACCTAGTATGTAATATGAGGGTCCAGGCAAACCTCCTAGACAGCCTGGGTGCTTTTTTTTTATCCCCTTTTCATGGCCGTTCCTCTATCAGTAAATGTCTTTGTCCACAGACTATGCATCTGGGGTTTCTGAGAAAAACCTAGGAAGTCCACTGCACCCCCCCCCCCCCCCCCCCCCCCGCTCCCCAGGAAGAAACTCTTGCCTCACGGTATCCTGAAACCAGAAAGAACTGCAGCCATCGGCAAGAAATTCGTTGTGTAAAGCTGTATGTCCCCTTGCCATGAGATTGTCAAATATAAGTGAGTTCTGTCAATATCATATGGCTGATCAAATCCGGGCACGAGAGCTCCCAACGCACTGCAGTGGTGGCGTTTGTCCGAAGCACACAGCCATTTTGTTTGCGCGCGCATCGTTTACTATGTGCTTCGGCGAACGTTGTGTAAGCGTATCGCTACGCTCGAGATGTTGACGTAAAGAGGCCGAGGCGAAATACAAAATAGCACGCGCTGTATAAAGCTATCCATCTCACGTTACGCGAGCAAGAAATGGTGAGTTATTGCGACGCTAGCCCGTATACACCACGCAAACAAAGTAATGCGGAAGAGCAATTAGCTCAAAATGGCGTAACGCTACGCATTCTACACGATGTGCGAAGTACTAGTCCACGAGCGCACGTCGTAAAAGAAAGACAAAGTTGGCACGCAAGCAGCCGGCTGACGTGGTGTCGTGGAAGCGTGAAAAACTACATGCGTGTAAAAAAAAAAAACCATTGCATAATTTGTAGGCCTAGCAAAGTTATTCCGGAGCATTCACTGTCCGCTGAAGTAACCCAGCGCACCTGACCAGTGCAAAAACCAGTGAGGGGTGACGCCAGTGAGAGCATTAGCACGTGGAGCAGCCGTAGCACCTCTGTATAAGTTTCCAAGTACCAAATGCAAGCACACGAAGTTGTCTCAACAGAAAGTGCACAGCAGGCACCTCTCAGGTAGATTCTGTCGGCCAATAGTTTGCTTTTTTCTTCACAAAGCAAGGCTATCCCCCATTTGCTTATAAGTTGCTTGCAGCGCGAAGCTGGGGTGAGCTTGCCTTCCACAAAGCTGACGGTTTACCAAGTTGGAAACAACCCATTGAAGAAGAATAGGGGGGTGGGGGTACGAAAATGAGTTCGTCTCCTGGCAAGGGGGCCGGAGGAGGAGAAATCTATATTTCGCAAGGGAACAGCCAGGAGACAGGCGAAAGTTGGGACGCTTTCAGGCTGTAAGCCTGGCTGTTCAAATCACGCACCTGATTTTTAGTTAGGGTGTGTATGCTATCCAGTGCTGTTTTTGTATGGTGGTCGAGGGCTCATCAAGCTGCTTGTAAGCAGCTTTTACCTCTTCCTCCACCCAAACGAATGGAAATGAATGAATCAATGAATGAATGAATGAATGAATGAATGAATGAATGAATGAATGAATGAATGAATGAATGAATGAATGAATGAATGAATGAATTCCTTTTCTATGAAGGGCAAAAGTTATCGGCAACGCTGGGAGTGATCGGTGGTGAAGACGGCGTGGGGTCATTAACATACCCAAGATTAACTTTTTTTTTTGAGAACTGGGAAAAGGCAAAGCGCCTGCTTCATGCTTCTAATGAAAATCGTCCGCTATGGGCATTATCCACTGAGTAATATCTAGCTGCTACTATTTCTGCAGCCCTTTCGTACCAAGTAGTGCAGCGCAGGCGCAGATACGAAGCATAAAGTCGCCCGCAAACAAAAAAAAAGTGCATTGGAAACAACGCAGCCCTTTTGCCACAAATAAGCAAGCAGTCTCTGTTGCACACTTCTCAACCGGCAGATTTCGTTCCGCTGGGCTGCTGTGTCACCTAGCAAGACTGCAGAAAAAAAGTAGAGAACTGCTCCAGGTATTTTTTTTTTTTTTACGTACAGCCTTTTTCATAAGTCAACAGCCCAAGGAATTTTCTTCAGACGCATGTAGGGGGCCTCCGCTATCATTCATGGAAGACCTATATATCAGAGGGGGCAGGACCAGAAATCTCACCTTCATGTCATTTGCAACGCTAGGAATGCATTAATAGCCATATGGTGTGCCTCGTAAGCAAACCCCCTAGGCTCCAAACTTTTGACAAAGGGTGTCAAAATTGCCTACCCAGTGGCTAGTTCGCTTAATGTCTTCAGGTGTCCTACCTCTTGAAACGCGCTGCTTTGCGCAATATTTACCAACCGCTATTGATGTTACAGACGAGCGACGTCTGGTCCGCGTCTGCGAGATGCATCGCCTGCGGGTAAATAGAGGCGGACGACCGTGTGTCGTGTCGCAACGGTAAGTGCGCGCGGAAGGAGAAAAGAGGGGGTGTGTTTCTGGCGGCGGCCATTGTTCTGGCTTTCGAGCCGCCGCCGCCGCCTTTCCACGCAGAGCCTCCTGCGCCCGCAGACCTGGCTCGCAGGGAAGAAAACAGCCGGCGCACAGAAGCATCCCCGGGACACGCCCCGCCGCTATACGCCAGCGTCAGACGTCCGGGAACAAGCGATAAAGAAGCGACGCCGGTGACAGGACAGACCACGGTGTCGCAAAGTGACGTCAATGACCTCCCGCGGAGCCCGGTCATCCGGCTTACTGCGTCGCCGTCGGAGCCTCACCTTTTACTTGTTCTCTTTTCATCATCTACGAATTACCGCTGCAGTGTTTACATGTTGCGTCTGGGCGAGGGTGCTCCACGCAGTGTTGCTCTAAGCACCCCGAGCATGCATGCCGAATTGGAGTGGGGGAGGGTGCATGGCCTCGTTAGCTTTGGAAACTACCAGTAGCAGAAAACCAGTTTTTTCAGCCGTTGTGGTACTTTTCCGTGATACCTGTAGAGCATCGGCGCAAAACTCGGCTCGTCGGCTTAGTCACCAGGCAGAGACGTGCTGCTTAGTAATCAGGGGCACGATGCCCGCTCAACATAGGCACGAAAGGCAGGCAGTGAGGAAATAACAGGTGCTTGATAAAAAAAAAAACTTCAAGATAGCGAAAGGCCAGCGACTCCCTTCCATTATCTCAACACATGGCCGCCATTCACGAGTGACACACGCACCTGCATCGAAGAAGTGATAAAATTCTTAAATGCGGGCTCTCAGGTAATCCGCAAATGTTCTTTGTCACCTGCAACCGATACCTTTTCTTCGCCAGTGTTTAGTCGCGGATGTCCCGACCCCCGTCCTCTAGGCCTGCGTGCCAGAGGCGGTGAGTAGGGGCCTCCTATATCGGTGGAAATAAAGTTTTTATCATCATCATCATCGTCGTCGTCATCATGCCTTTTCTTCTGCTTGCTTTGTCGCCAACCAAGATTGCTACGCTTTCGTAAGGACGCAATAGCTGATGTCCAGACATAGGCAGCCTCACGGAGGAGAGGTCTGGTTAGGAAGTTCTCATCGTCATCTCCCCTTTCCTTCACACAATGAGGCAAAGGTTAGGGAAATAAGGATAAGCATACTTGTGGCTGCCTCACGGCCGGACACTGCAGATTGTTTGCAATGCTGTAGCCATTACAAAACATGCACGTGTATTCGACAGGCTGCGCGTTCAGCGCTTGTAAACTGTAGTGAAGCATGCTGTCTAAGATGTCCCAAACAACTGGAGAGGCTGGGCACTGAACAGTGTGACGTAATGAGTAAAGGAGCGAATCAGAAAGAGAAAGTGATGAACAAAACTCCAAACCTTGCCTGAGCAGATGTTTCAGAAATTTTGAATGGAGGTGCGACAGAACTTTAGGGCCTACCTATTCGGCACGGACGCACTTGAATATAGTTCATGTCCGAGAGGATAGTCGTCGTACTTCATGCATATACCTGACAAAAGAGGCATTAAATGAAGGTCTCTGGCTGTCCATACCAGACAGGTTCTTGTTTTTATCATAAGCCCATTCATAAAAAAAGATCCGCTGTAAGGTCCAGCCTGTTGTGTTTATGCCGTGTAGGCTGGGGCTTTTTATTTTACAATTTTTCAGTTCAGCCCCAAACTACTGAATGTAAGCTTTACACCGTAACTCGCTCTACATGCTTTCGTGTTTAATTTGCTTGCACTCACAATTTCACTAACGTCTGTCAAAGATTTATTTGTTCTCTCCAGCTAACTGTAGTGTTTTAAAAGAAGTGCAGTAAAATGGTAGCAACGGCTGCAGCTGTTTGCCATTTGTGATTACTTCCTTCTGACTGTCTACTACGATCCTTAATAAGAACTATTAGAAACTCAGTAACTGAAGCTCTTCGCTAACCCTGGCTCGTTGTTAATAACTTTTCAGGAAATTTTAGCTCCAACCTTTGAAAAGAAGTTTCTAAAGCACCAGTCAATTGACTTCAGTGTAAACTAATCACTTCTTTAATAATATATGTTCGCAGATTGATGAACGCAGTTGTCTTTACCTTTGCGCCATGAGCGATTTGTAATTAAGTGGAAAACCTTTCCTTGAACAACAGGCATCACGGAATACGATGGGTTTCAGACAGACGAGGTATAGAAACGCGAAGTGAGATTTCAAGATCATGGTCTTCGTATCTTCTGAGTCTGTGGTTGTTTCTTTGACTTCATCTTTATTATGTCGCGGCCTGGGTAGTTCAGGTATTTCCATTGTGGCACTGTGCTGCTTACGATAGTAGCTGCGCGAATTGCTGTTTGTTGCAGAATGGCCACGGGACTGCTCTAGGCGCCTAAACAATTGTTTTTGTGTCTGATAATCACAAACATAACGCACCATGGACATAAGGTAGAGACAGCAAATGTGTTTTAACAATAACAACCCTTGCAGATAGATCGTGAATGAAATGATATGGCCAAAATAAGCGCATAAGTGACTCGGACACCGAAGTTATATTTCTTTCTTGCCAGCTAAGCAGGTTCCACATGATGTCTGACGGTTGATTTGCCGAAGTAGCGTATTTCTAATCTCCAACATCCTTTACATGCTACTAGTTTCCAGCTACTCTAGCGTCGTGAGTTAGTAGCTCCTGCTAACTCCAAAGCTATTAGCTTAATATAATAAGAATGCAGTGAACAGTAAAGTCATTTGCGATGAATTATTGCTTTTTCTGGGACGACTGTGACTTTTTTCGCTTAAAGTGTAAAACGCCTAAGGTCTGAAGAAGGCTGGCTTTGCCTGTCCGTCTCTACCAGGACAGATGACATGCATTAACTACCACTGACATTGCTGACTTCTTTTTGTGCCAGAGATGTGGTTGGTATGAAATAACAAGCACTCAGGACTTCTGTGAGAGTGCCTTCCTCAACAGCGGGATGCTTACCAGTCGCACGAAATGCCCAGGCCTTGCACCGATGGGAGTCATCCGCCAGGCTGAGATACAAGCCAGAAAGTTTCCCATCGCATTACAAGGTACTCATAACGCATAGATAAGGTCGCACTTGCCTCTTTCAGCGATCGAAAAATTTATCGGCCGTGTACCTACAAACAGATAGGCGAGTACACTCAAGTAAGAGGAGCGAACAGGACTTAGGTTCTATATTTAGCTGTCAATGTTCTTTTTTTGACGCAGAGCCCACAAAAGAAGCAACGCATGGGCCAAGCACTAGGAAGCAAACCAGCAAAGATAAAAACTCTTGAGGTCATTTTGTGCACTTGAACAGTGCTGTCGAGGACTTGAATTCCTTTTCTTCGAGCAAGGACCGAGGGATCCGAGACGCACCTTTTCCGCTATGGTCTTTTCAACTACACGCGTGTTCCAGAAATAGCTCCTTCATGTTTTGTCCTGCCTTTGCTTGTCAAGGGCGCCTGCGGAAACAGGGAAGCGCACCCGCACCCTCGTCACACCTTTTCCCCTGTAAGCTGATATTTCCCACTTCCCGGTGTCCTCAGGTCAGAGTGGCACTCGCAGCCTTGGAAAACCAACTAGTCAACCGCCACTGGTTTCAAGATATCAGTACTGCCGAGAAACGGTCGCTTTACTTGCAGCATACGGTGGTGGAAGTGGTCTGTGCAAACTCAAAGGGAAAAAAGCAGAACACGACGACCGAAAAGCGATGAACACAGGCATCGGCATACAAACCGATGTTTAATGCAAAAACCTCAGAGGCTAATCCGAGTTACGCCTTGATTACCTTAGAGCAGGGGTTCTCAAGCTGGGTTCCGCGGAACACAGGGGTTCCGCGGCTGTCTTCTTGTGTTCCGCGAGAACCCTCACCGGCCCTGACCCGGCAGCTGATATGAGACTGGCTCTGAGTGCTACTGAGCCACGCTTTGACTTGCTCTTAAAAGGGAAGCAGTACCACCCATCACATTAGTATTTGTATTAATCTGTGCAATAAACATTTAACTTTTGCAACTCTCTCTTTGCAAAAATGCACTCAACAACATTGCTGGTAAGTGAAAGCAAGGGGGGGGGGGGGGGGGGGGGGGGATTCCCTGGAACTTATTGAAGGCTTTTGGGGTTCCTCCAAGCAAAAAAGTGAGAACCTCTGCCCTAGAGAATGAAGTACAGTAGGGTATCAGCTTATTCAATATAGTATTCCTTTATTCAATAGGGCAACTTTTTCTATTCTTGGGGTTGTGCTCCTCCCCTTAGAAGAACATGTAGCCTGCTAGGCTATCTTTTTTCTTTACTGCTGTAGCCTCTTCTCCATTTTCTTCTTCTTCCGATCTGACCTCGGTAACGTAAGCTAGCCTAGCTCCTGCTTATGTGGTCATGTATACAAAGTCCGTTGTTCTTCCATTATACAATGTACTGCATATGACACGAGTAAATAGCTCCAAAAATTTGCTTTTAAGCCGCGTAGTGAGGCTCTCATAGCGCCAGTAGAGGACCTAACTTTCGGAAGTGTACGGAGGAGAGTTCGTGCCTCGCCTTCTACAGATTTTGAACTCTGGGGATGCATAGCGAGCCACACTTAATTGCTCTGAAAGAAGCCCCTTGTGCGATTTACTCTTCACAAAGCCTGTATGCAGTTGGAAATGCATGAATGCTCCTCAGTTACTTAGGTGAGACTGAGCCGGTATTGTTATTCAGGTGAAATGGTCTCCCTCAAAATCTCATGTATTCTATCGAGGCAATTTTCTTTTCCTACAATTTATTCCCCTTCCTTCCAAGCGCGCGTGGATAGCATGCTTAACCTGGTGTCCTACTCACAGAACCATGAATGCATGATAAGCTTATAAGTAAGTTCTGTTATTTATTGTTTGGCAGGCGTGTGCTTTATTGGTTGATCGAAATAAGTGCCTTTTTTAAAAGCCCTTTGCGTGCACATTGCTCCGAGACATCAGTGTGGACGCGTGGTCCTATCATGGTCAGGGCTGCTGAGATCGGTAGTGGTTCGGTCGCTGCCGACTGTTGTAAAGTTTGTTGCTCGGGCTTTCTGATTCAGAATACCCGAGCTGTTCCCAGCGCAGGCCGAGAGTCATGCTGTCATGTGTGGCTGGAAGAACATCCTTCTGCGTGGCTCCGAATATTCTTGGCATTCCCAGACTATTCTGGACCGCCCGAGGACAGACCAACAAAAATGTGTGGAGACGAGAAAGTGAAAATGTAACAGTGTAATCCATTTCATGCGTTAACACAGTCAGATGAGGACTACAACTTGCAGCCTTATTATGCCCCTGCCGGCATGTAATCGTTCAGCAGATCGGCATCGACAGATTTCAAACGCACTTCTCCCGGAGGTCGTACTGCTGAGCGGCATCACCGGTAACAGCTGAATTGTCATCATCATTACTGTCACCAACACCATCATCATCATCTTCATAACCATCACCATGAACATACAATTGCCTGCTTTGCCGCTCCCGACGCAGCTACGTCCTGTGTCCTCTCTCCGCCGTCACTGGCGCCCTATAGTACAGCATATTCCTACCAAAGGCACCACTCTGCTCCAGACCTGTTCGTCCCTTTTTTTCGTCAAATGTTGCTCTCTCTCTCTTTCTAACAATCTGTCTCTCTCTCTCTCTCTCTCTCTCTGTCCTTCGCGTGTTTCCTATTCTGTCTCCTCGTCGCGTGAAGACCGGTGGTTCTTAGCGAGGAAGTCGCGTTGTTTGTCCCGCTTCCGCCTACTTCCTCTCCCCACCGAAAAAAAAAAGCAGGAGAAACAGAAGCACCCAGGCGGGACGTGTTTGAGGACATGCTGGGGCACCCAACACGTAGGCTCGCACGTCCACCACCCTTCAGTGGCCCCTGTGTATTGATGACAACGCGCGCCACGTAGACCACGCACGTAGCTCGCCCTGCCCCCCCCCCTCCCTCCTCTTACGAGGCTTCGGGGTGTTGCGTGCGTGTTTAGAAGCGTCGCACCGTCCCAAACAGTGGCGCCTCGTCGGCGCCCTTTTCAGCCTTCTCTGCAGTGACGGTGGGTGGTCGTCGTCGTCGTTCGCGGCAGCAGCAGGAAAAGCGAGGCGCTCCCTCTCGCCGGATGTGCATGCGCGTCCTCTTTCCTGTTTACTTACGGAGACAATGAACCCTTAGTTTTTGGCTGGTGAGAGGCTCGCTGCGCCCTCCGCTTCCTTTCGCCTCATCTCTCCGCTTTTAGTAGTATTAGAGAGTACAGGTTGTTGTAAAGATCGTCGCATGAGATGAGAAGGCAGCCTTAGTAGCTGCTGCGTAGACTCGCAATGCGAGCGGACATCTTTTTTTTGGCTCACGAGGCAATGACGCGACATTATGCCTTGTGTGTCTATATGTATGTTTGGTTTGGTTTGGTTTATGGGGTTTAACGTCCCAAAGCAACTAAGGCTATGAGGGACGCCGTAGTGAAGGCCTCCGGAAATGCTCTGGTAATGCTCTTTTGTACAATAGTAAAGATGTAGTCGAGGGTTCGACGGCATACCGTCTGGTCGGAAATCACGGCTTGATGAGATTCACTGGTCACTGACCATGGTCAAACACAAATGACGTTCGTGAACAAGGGAGCCGTTGTGCTCCCGAAACGTCATTCGTGTATGGTCAGTGACCAGTGAATCTCATCAAAACAATAGTAAAGAACGTCTGTCAAATCACAAGGGTACAAGTGCGGTCTGTGTACTGCTAAATATGGTTTGGTGTGGTTTATGGGGATTTAACCTCCCAAAGCGACTCAGGCTATGAGAGACTCCGTAGTGAAGGCTTCCGGAAATGCTCCGTTAATGCTCTCTTGTACAAAAGTAAAGAACGTCTGCCAAATCTTAAGGGTATAAGTGCGGTCTGTGCACTGTTAAGTATGGTTTGATTTGGTTTATGGGCATTTAACGTCCCAAAGTGACTCGGGCTATGGGGACGCCATAGTGAAGGGCTCCGGAAATTTCGACCAGCTGGGGTTCTTTGACTCGCATTGACATTGCACAGTACACGGGTCGCTAGAATTTCCCATCCATCAAAATGCGACCACCTCGGCCGTAGTCGAACCTGTGTCTTTCGGATCAGCAGCCTGTCACTAAAACCAACGGGCCACTACCGCGGCTCTCTATTTGTATGTATTCAGCTTAAATGCATCAAATGCATTTTTCACATTGTACCGATATCTCCGCAAGGTGAATATACTACTGCATTTCATGCAGGCTTAGCTTGGATTAGCTTGCTAATCTGGGACCGCGTGCAATGCTGTATTGCGAGCTGCAGTGGCGTGTTGCAATGTTGTTTTGCAACTGCAAGCTGAAATGTTTGAAAAGAAAATAAACGCACTAGCCAAGTAAACATCAAAACGTCTGTCCATAAGAAGTGCTGTATGTCACCACAGTACAGGAGAGGTAAATTATCAGCTTTTCTTCGTTCATTAAGCTAAACCGCATATTGGAGGGTTTACTGAAGCAATAAGAGCGGTTAATGACATCAACGACTGTGAAGTAATTTTTTGCGCTGTAAAGGACTGCTCCTCCTCCCCCCCCCCCCCTCTTTCTTCATAAGAAGTTTTCATGAGTGACGTCACAATACTTCTTACGGTTAGTTATCTTCTATGTTCTGAGCTGTTAGCTTACATCCTTATATTCACTTATTATCTCATCGTCCGGACCTTTTTCCTTGTAATTTCTTCTCGTACCTAAGAACCAAGACCCATCTACAAAGAGCAGAATGGGCAAAAAAAAAAATAGAACTGCACAGCCTACACCGCCAGAGGCATAATGGGCTAACACCCATCTACAGTAAGGAGCAAGGACTCACGTAATTACTTTATCCCGCGGTGTTCGCAAGAATGTGGAGACAATCTTGTTAGCGGCGCCTGCCACTGCCGCTCAGTTCTGGACGGTCACTTCGAAAGGTCGCGCTCAAAGCCCGCGGCCGCGGTAAGGAAGAAAGTAAAATAAAAAATTAACCGACGGTTTAGCGTGGCTAAGCGCCTCATATCGTACAGTAGCATTGGTTACGGTGGAAACTTCAGATCCTTACGTGCAAAAGTCATTTGACCTAAGCCTTTACCATAAAAGTCTTTGGCCTAAAAGCCATCTGCCGCCGCGGTGATTCAGTGGTTATGGTGCTCGGCTGCTGACCCGAAAGACGCGTGTTCGATCCTGGCCGCGGCGGTCGAATTTCGATGGGGGCGAAATTCTAGAGGCCCGTGTACTGTGCGATGTCAGTGTACGTGAAAGAACCCCAGGTGGTCGAAATTTCCGGAGCCCATCACTACGGCGTCCCTCATAGCCTGAGTCTCTTTGGGACGTTAAACTTCCATAAACCATAAACCAAAGGTAAAATCTTTCTAACTACAGGCTTTTACGCGGAAGGCATTTACCTTGAAGGCCTTCACCGTAAAGGTCTTTAATGTGAAGGCCTTCATTCAGGTATAACCTTCACACACGCAGGTGAAGGCCTGCCAGGTGTATACACCTTCCTGGAAGGTTGCCCCCAAAGCGGTGGGCTGGTAGGCCGCTTGTCACAAAACAGGCTTCAGGAAGTACGTACTATTTGGGGACTAAATTATCCAGGACACGCAACTGATTATATTGGCTTATAGGTGCGAAGTGCGTCATTGTCCGCTGATTTCACTAGCTCACATTACAGAGTCTAAGACATAGTTTCATCTCCACAAGTGGTGATCTGCAATCACCGGCTGATAACAACGCTATGTGCTCTGGATGTCGATCACGCGTCATGGGCACTTTTGTTCCCGATAGTATGTATGCCCGAAATTGTTAAATGCTCTTAGTAATGCACTAAAAAGGGCGCAATGGAAAGTATTTTCGTATGGTCGAAGTGCCTGAGCTGTAAAAAGCTTTTTTTGCGCGTATTTCGACTACTGCACACCCGGCGAGAAATTCCATCGTGATGCTCGGAGATCCTCATGATATTGCTTTCGGATGAGCCGTCAACTAGGCCTGCCGATCAGAATAATTAGATATAAGCTCGGCATTGCATTTTTTTCATCATCAAGACGCGAAGGCAAAGCGTCGTGTTACCAAAATCGTTAAAGGAAAGAATAAAATTGAGCATTTAAGAAGGACTCTAAGACGTTTCACCCCGCCGTGGTGGCTCAGCGGTTATGGTGCTCGGCTGCTGACCCGAAAGACGCGGGTTCGTTCCCGGCCGCGGCGGTTGAATTTCTTTGGAGGAGAAATTCCAGAGCCCCGTGTACTGTGCGATGTCAGTGCACGTTAAAGAACCCCAGGTGGTCGAAATTTCCGGAGCCCTCCACTACGGCGTCTCTCATAGCCTGAGTCGCTTTGGGACGTTAAACCCCATAAACCAAACCAAACCTTCTTCGAATATATGAGTCAGGCTGAGCAAGGCCATCTCGTCTAGACCATCGGTCTTTTACACGAGCTTGACACAAGCCAGTCAAGCCCGGAGCTTCTAAGACGAAAGGAGAGCAAGCCGTCACCAGCTTCTGCATGCGGCAGCCGCTAAATCTATTCACAGACGTGACCCTCAGCGTTGCTCGCCGTGAAGCTACAGCGAGTCAACTCTACCCCTAGCAGACGAGTCATACAACCCGACTGCATTTGCATAATCCAAACTGACGATTCTCTACTGAACAGGCAAGGTGTTGTGTCCCCTTATTGCTTTTGTGTGTGTGCGCCCCCTCCTAACGACCACTCGCATTCCCCTCCTAACGACAGTTCGCATCCTCCTCCTAACGACCACTCAATCCTCCTCCTAACGACCACTCAATCCTCCTCCTAACGACACTTGCCCCTCGTCGCACGCTGTCACCAGATGCCCCCCCACGGTGCGCCCCCGCACCCTCCTCCTGTTCCGGGAAGCCACTCCCTCCCGTGGACGCTTCTCAGCTCCCTCCTTTCTTCGGGCGGCCAGTTCGGCTCCTGCCTCGGTCGACGCTGGTCGCACCCTCATCGGCTTTAAATAAACGAAGTCTTAAAGTACCGTGTGCGTCTTTCGCTGCATTCAACACAGCGACCGGACACGACAGTGGCGACGAGAAAGTGGATTCGACCCGCGCTACGCAACGCTATTGACAAGCCATGGCTACGCGAGGGTTTCCCAATCAGATACCAGAATTCAACGGCTCATCGTGGTCATCGTGGGTTGGACGCCTTCAGTTCTACTTTGAAGCTAACAACATCACAGACCCAGCCTTGAAGAGGGCCAACCTGCTGACGCTGTGCGGGGAGCAGACCTACGATACTGTCTGCGCCCTTATTCAGCCAAGCACACCAGCGGCAGTGTCTTACGACGACATCGTAAAAGCGCTGCAAAAGCACTACGACCCAAGGCCATCCGAGGTCTACAGCCGGGCTCGCTTCCAACGACGAGATCAACTGGGAGGAGAAACCGTGAGCGCCTACGTAGCCGCGCTCAAGAAGCTCGCTGCCGACTGCAATTTTGGAACGCTGTCGACAACAGCTACCGGGCAGGAGGGAGACGCAGCTTCTTCTGCTAACACCACCATGCTTCCCTTGGACGTGATGTTACGCGACAGATTTGTGTGCGGACTGAGTGACGAGTCACTGCAGCAGCGCCTGTTCGCTGAGAAGGACCTCACATTCAGCAAAGCTTACGACATCGCCGTTCGAGCGGAGAGCGCCGGTCACCAGCAGAGAGGGATTCGCCGGAACACCGAGCCGGTACACCAGACAAGCAACCAGGTGCGCAAGCCTTCTGTTGTTGTAAAATCGGTCAAAAAGGCACAACGCTGCTGGCGGTGTGACGACCAACACAACCCCCAGGGATGTCGATTCCAGTCAGCCACGTGTAATTTTTGCCACAAGCGAGGGCATATCGAAAGAGCATGCATTACGAAACGGAGACTTGCCAAGATAAAGTCACCTTCCCAGCCTAATCACAGCGTCAACGCCTCAGAGAATACGCTGCTATCTGATCTCCATGGAACAACATCAGCAACACCATCTGTGTTGTACGACCTGAACACCATGAATCTCGGCACGCGACCGAAGATTTTTACAGAAGTAAGCGTACATCACCAGCTGATTAAGTTCGAGGTGGACTCCGGCGCAGCCTGTACTCTGATCAGTGAGGACACGTTCCGAACTTCATGGCCATCTGACGCACCCGCCCTGCAACAAGACGACACGCACCTGCGAACGTGGTCAGGACAGAATCTGCCACTATTGGGCTCTGCCAACGTGCAGGTTAACTACAACGGCCAGACCCATACGCTACCTCTGCTTGTTGTGAAGGGCACAGGATCAAGCCTTCTAGGGAGAAATTGGTTTTCTCCACTAGGCGTGATGATATGCGGCAAACATCAAAACGCCGATGCGCTAAGCCGTCTGCCACTAGACGCAACTGTTGACGAACCATTTCCACCAGGAGACGTTCTGATGTTCGAAGCACTGCCAGAACCTCCGCTGACAGCAGGCACAGTTGCAGCATCTACGCAGAAGTGCGCAGCTCTCCGGCTAGTTTACACAGCTGTTCAACAAGGCAACGTGCATAAACTCAAAGGGGACAACTTCGACGCTTACCGCAGGCGAGCTACAGAGTTGAGCACCCATCGCGGCTGCATCATATTTGGGTCCCGAGTTGTGATGCCGAGAGAACTACGCGCACAAGCTATGTCTCTCATCCACGCCGGACATCGGGGCATCGTTGCAATGAAAAAGTGTGCCAGAAGCTACATGTGGTGGCCTGGCATTGACAACGACATCGAAACAGTGGTGCGAGAATGCAAGCCTTGCCAGAGCAGCCGGAGCGCCCCGCCGAAAGCTCCTGTCCCAGAATGGGAAAAGCCAGACACACCATGGCACACACTGCACATTGATTTTGCAGGACCAATTGAGGGCTGCACTTTCCTTGTGGTCGTAGATGCCTACACAAAGTGGCTTGAGATAAGGCAAATGGGACAGACGACTTCGGCAGCAGTCATTGACAACCTCCGATCACTATTTGCAACGTTCGGCCTGCCGCGCAAGGTAGTGTCGGACAACGGAACACCGTTTGTGTCTGCGGAGATCCTCAAGTTTTATCGCGACAACGGGATCTCATCAGTTACATCGGCCCCCTACCACCCAGCGACAAACGGACAAGCCGAGCGCTACGTAGCCGAGCTAAAACGCGCCCTTGAAAGAGATCAGACAGGCTCGCTGCAGCGCCGCCTTGCGCGCTTTCTCTTCAAGCAGCACACGACGGTTCAGAGCACAACAGGCGAGACCCCCTCGAAAATGATGTTCGAGCGTGAAATGCGAACCCAGCTCACAGCCATCCTCCCCGAGCCAAAGGCAGAGACGTTCCGGGAAGAAAAAGCAATTCCGCGCTGCGGCACGCTTAATGAGGGGCAGCGCGTCCTCGCCCGACAGTTTCTGAAAAAGCCACGCTGGGAGGAAGCTACAATTGTCAGACGCATAGGCCTGCGCTCTTGGCTCGTCAACATACATGGCACAGTAGCACGCCGACATCTCAACCAGCTGCGTAGATTTACGACGCCGTCTGAGAGCTGTCCGCCAGCGGAGAGAACACGTGCACCATTTTCCCACATAGCCTGGCACCCCTTCCCGGAAGAAGAGACTTCGCCCAGGACAGACCTGGGAGACGCAGCGAACAACAGCCAGCCTACAAGTGTTTCTCCCCCGAGCGCACAAAGCCAGCGCGCCTCCACGCGTGAGCGCCGACCCCCTGCACGATACCAGGCAACTTTCTAAGGGGGAAGGAAGTGTTGTGTCCCCTTATTGCTTTTGTGTGTGTGCGCCCCCTCCTAACGACCACTCGCATTCCCCTCCTAACGACAGTTCGCATCCTCCTCCTAACGACCACTCAATCCTCCTCCTAACGACCACTCAATCCTCCTCCTAACGACACTTGCCCCTCGTCGCACGCTGTCACCAGATGCCCCCCCACGGTGCGCCCCCGCACCCTCCTCCTGTTCCGGGAAGCCACTCCCTCCCGTGGACGCTTCTCAGCTCCCTCCTTTCTTCGGGCGGCCAGTTCGGCTCCTGCCTCGGTCGACGCTGGTCGCACCCTCATCGGCTTTAAATAAACGAAGTCTTAAAGTACCGTGTGCGTCTTTCGCTGCATTCAACACAGCGACCGGACACGACACAAGGTCAACCCGAATTACGTTAAGTTCATGTGAACCTCTCTCTAACGGCTCAGACACATCTGGACCCATATTCCAACTTGCGTCCCTTCCTTTCGGTGGCACCTGACCTGCCGAAACGCTGCCGGCATTTCGGCCGGTCAGCTTCCGCCGAGAGGGACGCTTTGAAGGGTCAAAAGTAGGAATACGAGCCCTAGATAACAGTACCTTGGGAATGGAGGTAATGCTGAAATTATTTGCTCACATACACTGCCGGACATGGAGACGGTTACACCGGAAAGGACCTTAATCTTACATCGGTGTCGAAACAAGACGACAGAGGTGTGTCAAAAATACGACAAAACATTTTGTCGTTTTGTCGTAAGACATATTATTCTGTTGCTTTGAAGTAGCCTTCTGTAGTAGTGGAGTTTTTTTCTGCAGTACTTTATTGTAAGAACTAAACAAAATTTTGATGTCAGTACAAAAAATTCTGTTTTTACTACACGTTCATCAGCAAGAACATTACTGAGATCTATCGCTGTAACAAGAGAACCCCCCCCCCCCGGAATCCCTTTCCCTCTAATACACCCTTCATTCTTCTTTTTCCTTGGCTACCAGACGCAGGAAACTGGCATGCCGAAAAAGTTTTTAATTTTTAAAAACGCACACAATGCCGTGACGAAGACGGAGGCACCCAAAGGAAAGAACAACGCAACCAGCACATGAGAAATGGCAAAGCCACTTAGCCCACGGCCGTTCCGGGACATGTATTTACACAAGGTAGTCGCTCTGCCGGAACGGAGGGCACACGAAAGGAACGCAATGGCCGTCTTAATGACCGCGTGGTTGGCGCGCTGTTCGCTTTCACTGAAAAGCGAGGGTCAGCGCCCATTCCGCCCCCTCCATGTCAGACATCCCTCTGCAGTTTGCTCCAGCCCTCTCCTTCCCCTACTCCGCGTTCACGAGAATATGGTTTCCCGCTTCCTCCAGTGATTCGTTTGTCGGCCAGATGCTTGACCTTGTCCGCCACTCTCATTGTTGTCCCTCGTATACTTGTCTCTTGCATTCACTAATGATGCATTCGGTTGTGTGCGCGCTGGTTCCCTGGCCCCAAAATTCTGTTCCTTAATTCTGTGACGACCCCACATAATGCGCAGGTCCACACGGGACGGAGAGGCAAGAAGACACCGTATGGCTCAGTTTAAACAAAGTGATGTATTCAATAATTACACATTGTACATCAGAGGCTGGGGCGTCCGAGCTTACGTGGCGACGCCTTCATGGGGGCGATGGAGGGGCTCCGGAGTTGCGATCCGTCGGTGGCTGGCAGAAACCGCGCGCCGTCCGGCTTCGGCGCTCCAGGACCCTTTTTCGTGTACGATGTCGTCCTGAGCGTGCTTTTCGTCCGCACTCGCCAGCTATATGTGCTCCGCCGGCCACGCCCGATCTCCTGTCTTCCAGGCTGGATTGTTTCCTTCTTCCTCCTTTCCACGGCGGCGCCTGCGGCACCCCCGACCTCCCTCGTTGGGATGTCGTTTGTCTCCCGCCGGCAGCTTTCTTGTCTTGTCGGGTTGTCAGCCTCCCCTGCCGACCTGCCTCGTTGGGATGTCGTTTGTCTCCCGTCGGCAGCTTTCTTCTCTTGTCGGGTTGTCAGCCTCTCCTGTGTCCGTGTACGGCCAGGCAGCCTAATTGGGCTGGCTTTCCCTCCCGCCGGCGTGTTTGTACCATTGTACCCCTTCAGTGGCTTTGCCGCCGCTGGGGGCTCCGTCAACGCGGCGCCGTCGAACGCGGACCGTTTAAGGGGAGACAAGGGAGTAGGACGGAACGAGCTGCGTCCTTTGCCGGGGTGCCTCCGGGGTTCAGCACAGGGAAGATTCCGCCGAAGATATGGGCCCTCGTAGCGCCCGCTCGGAACGTCACACTCGCTCACCGTCCAGAAGAATGTTCTCCAAACATTTGAGTCCAGGCAGCTCCCCTTCTTTTTCTGAATCGCCTCGCACATTCCGTCCGACAAAACACTTTTCGCTGCACACAACACCACTGCACAGCACCATATGCCTCAGCTGTCATAACTGGCGTCTCCAGGGGCAGCACTGATCTTCTTTCACAGATAAACATGAAACTCGGCACCCAAGCCTCTCCTTGCTAGTCCAAACTGGACGAAATAAATTTACCACAGTTACAAAGGAGCTCCCACTTCCAGCACAATCACGGCACAGACAAAAAAAAAGATAACGAAAGGAAGTCGGGCATGTTCTGCATCCTGTTAAAGTGTTACTTAATGACAGAAAGGCTTAACTAGCAACTCCGATATCTTAACACATAAGCACATAGCAATGTTATGAGCTGCAGCATTACACAGTCTTAACCCGTCCCCAACTCCGCTCTGTTTACGCCATTAGTCCGACTTAGCTTTCCGATTTCGAAGCGGATATCGGCGTTCATGAGTCGTACCAAGTAATTCTGTGACCCCTTGTCTGCTTTGAGACTCGCGAGGGCTCGTGGCAGGAGCCTCGCTTGGCGTTATCTGCGCGGCAACCTCGCGCGCTTCTTCCTCCAGCAATGCATGAAGTAAATCCGGTGGCATTCCTGCCGTAACCTCTGGCGCTTGCCGAACAAATGCAGGAGAGGGCGTTTCTTGCGAACTATCTGCGCGCTCCGCTTCACTTCGGTCCCCATCAAAATCTGCGCTTTCCCCCTCCTCATTTCGTGAATACTGAACCGGTGCCGACTTGAGGCGATTTGCGTGTATCCATATCAAGCGGCGGTTCACGTCTCGGATTCTGAAGTTTACCGGAGAAAGCTTCTCGACAACCTCGCACGGTCCTCTCCACCTCGTCTGGAACTTACGAGCCAACCCAATCTGTCTTTGGCAGTTTTCGATGTACACGCTGTCCCCCACATCAGACGGCGCGTCTCTAGCACCGCGATCGTGCACCTCCTTCCTGCGCTTCGCCGCTTTCTTTAAGGCCTCCTTTGCGATGTCCCTCGCCACTTGCAAGCGCGATTCTAGCTCAACCTTATAGTCGTCCAGTGAAGCGTATGGGACACGACGAGGGCCCTCTGGCACTTCACTAGGCTGGTCCGGGTCTCGGCCGTAGAGAAGAAAGAATGGCGATTCGCCCGTGCTCTCGTGTGCTGCGGAATTGTAGGCAAACATTGCATACGGGAGCCACAAGTCCCAGTCCCGCTGGTCGCGCGAAACAAAATGCGACAGGAACCCGGCCACGGTTTGGTTCAGTCGCTCCACCGCGCCGTTGCAAGCCGGATGGTACGGTGTTGTCTGCTTCTTAGTGATCTTAAGCAGCTCGCAAACTCTCCTCATTAGCTGCGACACGAAGTTCGTTCTCCGATCTGTCAAGAGTTGCCTCGGAGATCCATGTCGGAGCACGATCTGTTCGACAAATGCTCTTGCAACCGTGTCTGCTTTCTGATCTGGGAGTGCTACAGCTTCCGCGTATTTTGAAAGGTGATCGACAAATACTAAAATGTACCTGTTTCCAGAAGTGGTCGTGGGCAACGGGCCCATTATATCCATACCTGTCCGCTCGAAAGGAGCCGAAACCTCAGGGAACGGCTGAATTGATGCTGGCCTGCGTCCCTTGGGTGTTTTTCTTTCCAGACAGGAATGACACTTCGCACAGTAGTCTCTAACATCCTGTCGCATGCCACTCCAAAAGTACAAACGCTCGACGGGCCTGCGTGTCTTCGCTACGCCAAAATGACCGGCGCACGGCGCGTCGTGGAACGCGCGAAGAACCCTTTCTGTCCACGACCGAGGTATGACGACTCTCTCCCAAGCGGTTTTCTCTCGTCTCCCTTTCCTGGTGGGCCTCGTGCGCCGACACAGGGTGCCGTCTTTGCCAATGAAATAACCTAGCTGTTCGGGGTGAGATGGTGCGCCCTCTAAGCTTTCGATTATTCGCTTCAGGTCAGGATCTTTGCATTGCTCTGTGCGTAATTCGGCGGGGTCGACTACGAGGACAAACTCATCTATAGCTGACACGGCAGCTGTACGGCTGAGCGCATCAGCATTCAGATGTGTCTTTCCTGACTTGTGCTCCACCTCAAAGCAGTATTCCTGCAGCTGTAGATTCCATCTAGCGAGTCGCGAGCTAGGGTCCCTGACACTCATCACCCATTTCAGAGGATGGCAGTCTGTGACTAGCTTGAATTGGCGGCCGTAAAGGTAGCATCTGTAGTGCTTTACTGCCCAGACAACGGC
Organism: Amblyomma mixtum; assembly: GCF_055824585.1. NCBI lineage: Eukaryota > Metazoa > Arthropoda > Arachnida > Ixodida > Ixodidae > Amblyomma > Amblyomma mixtum. Next base: position 265,461,165 of record NC_143012.1, read on the forward strand.
GAGGCACTCCCTTTCTGTAGCTCCGTACTTCTGCTCTGTGGGGCTCAGCTGTCGGCTAGCAAAAGCCACGGGATGTTCTTTGCCCTCGATAACCTGAGATAACACAGCACCAACTGCGAACTTTGACGCATCTGTGGCCAAAACGAAGGGCAAATTAAAATCCGGGTGGCGCAACAGCGGTGCACTCATTAGCTTCCTCTTCAGGGCCCCAAAAGCATCCTCCTCGTTTTTGCACCAGCGAAAGGCGACATTTTTGGCTGTTAAGGCAGTGAGCGGCTTAGCGAGCTTGGCGAACTCCTCTATGTGCCTTCGGTAGTAACCGATCAGGCCGAGAAACTGCCCGACCTGGCGGAGACTAGTCGGGGATGGAAAATCCGAGACACACCTTAGTTTCTCAGGGTCCGGTCGCACGCCGTCAGCTGAAAAAACGTGCCCGAGGTATTTCACCTCGTTTTTGAGGAATTGGCACCTAGAAGGCTTCAGCTTGAGACCAGCTCCTCTTAGTCGCACCAAAACCTGCTCAATATCGCGCAAGTGGTTCTCAAAACTGTCACTGTATATGATTATGTCATCCATATACACGAAGCACAGCTTCCCCAGAAGACCCGCCAGGGTAACATCAGCGGTTCTCTGCCAGACAGCAGGGCTGTTGACCAGACCCATCGGCATTCTTTTCCATACATAGTGCCCTGAGGGCGTGTTGAATGCCGTTTTCTCAGCATCTGCCGGATCCATTGCTATCTGCCAGAATCCCGCCGCCATGTCCACTACCGTGAAGTACCTAGCAGAGCCCAGCTGAGAAAGCGTCTCCTGTATATTGGGAATGGGGTATGGATCGATGCGAGTTACGGCATTTAGTTTGCGGTAGTCCACCACCAATCGATACGAGCCATCTGGCTTTTCCACCAATAGTGCCGGTGCTCCCCATGGTGACTTTGAGTGTTCGACAATGCCGCGATCAATAAGGTCCTGCACCTGCCGCTCCATCTCCTCACGTTGGGAGTAAGGAATCCTGTACGCACGTTGGTAAACGGGCGATAAAGTGCCGGTTTCTATTACATTTATTATATTTACAGCAGCCCAAATCCAGGTTGGACGCGGCGAATACCTCTGAGTAGTCGTTCAGCAAACCAGCCAGAGCCTCCCTCTCCCTGGATTTTACGTGGGAAAGATCGAACAACGACGCATTTAGAGGAGCCGAAGGACTAGCATACTCCACAGTTGCGAGTACCGTATCGGTGGGCTCACGTTTCTCTATCGCAGATGTGAAGAAAGCCAATGTTTTCTTCTTGGGAAGGCTCAGTGGCTGCTGGCTACAGTTAACCACCCGTAGGGGCACTCTGTGGGCGTCTTTAACAGTCACGAGGCACGCGGCTGCCTTCAGGCCATTACTAAGAGAGTCGACCGGTTCAAGCACTCCCACGGCGCCGCTCTCTACATCTGCAGGCACATAAGCGTACAAAATGTGCTCCGACCACGGAAGGACGACCGCCTCATCGACCAGCTTCACGGCAACCCGCGAATATACCTTCTCTAATGATCCCACTGTTTGACGGGTGTCAATATCGGTACTGCGAACCTCAGCCCTGCTCCTGTTCAAAAACGGAACTTTTGAGCCCCCCGCATTAACTTCTTCCTCAGAGAATGAGACTACTACCTTCCCTTTTCTCAAAAAATCGTGCCCTAATATACCTGACACTCCGTTTGGCAGGGACACCGTGTCCGGGCATACGTAGCAGGGGTGTTCC
>NC_143012.1:266509473-266551973 GCF_055824585.1 Amblyomma mixtum
GTTCTATATTCTGTTCTTGTTTAACACTGAAATTGTTTTGCTCACTTTATCTCTATTCATTAACCATAGGGCATCCAACTTACATACAAATTGCGTTGCCTAACGTAAGCTTTGAAAGTTTAAGGTGAAACTGTATAGTGAAGTCAAACTTCGACTTGTTGTCATCTATACGTCATTGAAAAATCAAGTTCCCGCTTCAATTGATTTTCTATTGGCTTTTTTTCCAATGGCGATGAGCATCTGGAATCGCAAATTTAGTCAGCCTCGAGTTTAAGGTCTAATAAGCCCCACCGCTCCCAATGTGTCTTTTTTTTATCATCTTACTTTCTTCTGAAAATGTTCTTGCTTTGATAAGCTATTAGTTAAGGGTAGCATAAGATATTAGCTTAAACATTCTCCGGCTGTAATTTTCTTAGCCCTCTGAGTGCCGTTGAATAAAAAATGGGCTAGCTTTTCATCTTAGAGGTACCAATTTACGAAATCCTCATGTTAAAATTCAAGAGAGTTCGAGAGTGGCACAGAGGTTTTATTCATGAATAACAAAGAGCACGATAAGTAAAATTACCAAATTCCTGTAATAGATGTAAATATAATGGTGCTCAGTATGGATCGAGACGCTTCTAAAAGATCGCAATTATTCGTTCCGAACACGCACCCCTTAAGCAGTCATAATCACAAAGCCCAAAACCTTAAGACGTGCTTCTTTGCATGTAGTGCGTTTGTGAGGCAGAGCATGATTTACAGGAATACTTCTGTAAGAGAGAATGTTGCAAAACAAAATGCATTGAGCTGGATAAACTATTGAGGAATGCTCCTAAATTCTATAGGATATTTGCACAGCTGCGAAATTTATAGATAGAGCAAGGTGCATCATATGAACGAAGCTAAGCATTAAATTATAAGCGCCTGCAGAAAGGAGAAGGTGGTAAACATCCTTATTTGCGTAAACAAAAGCCATAAACAGAAATTTACTGGCCGCACTGAAATCGACGTGATGGCACACAGTCAGCTATGAGGTGACGACCCAGTTTTGTATTGTTTTTGTCCTAGTGCGCTATGGTGATGCGTCCATAGCCATGTGTATATTGCGCATTATTTTATAAAAAAGAGTTATTAGTAGTGTTGATATGCTGCTCCCTTTGTTCCGATGTGCTTTTCTGATTCTGCTTTATACTTCCCATCATAACTGAAAATCAGCTCACCCAACTGTGCGTTTTTTTAAGCATTAAATATCTAGCACCAATGGGAACAGGGATTACTAGCGCTGGTCCACATGTGTTTTTGCAATTTTCACTGAGAGCTCCTGCCTTGCGGGGATATGTGAAGATTGTGTTCCTGTTTCGGAGGATTTCAGTGAGTACTTTACAGCATGACAAAATCTCTTTGCATGTTCTTGAGCATCCTCTCATGCATCGCGTTTGCGGAGTGAGTTTCGAGAGCGTCCGTCCTTTCTTTGATCCGCGACATGTTTTGCCACTGGTCCCGCTGATACTTTCAGTATTGAGCATGATGATCCCCCTCATCTTAATACCTGGCTCCACGACCGCGCGGTGTTTGTTCATAGTCACATCTGGCGGCTGGGTCGTAACCACGCCGGCTGTTGTTGCGCAAGCGCGCCGGACGCAGAGCTATCTTGAGAGGCGGTTCAAGGCGCACGGCTTCGCTGTTTTCAACTCTACGCCCAACCTGATGGCGACAAAATTAGCTTGAGGCAGAGGCGCGTGGTGCGAGGTCCGGGGGTGATGAGTGAGTGCTAGGTGCGATGTGCGGAGTGTGAGGGAATAGGGGTGAGGAGTGACGCTTGAGGTGCGAGTTATGAGGAGTGAGGTTCGAAGGGGTGAGAGGGAGAAAAAAATTTTGAAGCGAAAAGCTTCACTAGGCTAGTCAACACCGCGCTTCGTGTGAGCCGGAGGCCAGATTTGCCACTCCTGCGCATGCGCGAAACCGAGCGACGTCACGCACTGCGCAGGTGGCCGCCGTCGGTGCCACCGCCACTGACTCCGTCGCCTGACTTTTCGCCGCCGCCGCGCGCTACTGCGCATGTGCGCCGCCACTTCTCCTCCTTGCCACCGTTTGACCTTTCGCCGCAGCCGTGCCCAGGGCGCATTTGAAACGAAGGGTATATAAGGCGCGCTTGCCCATAGGACAGGCGCAGACACTCGCCATGGAAGGAGAAGAAGAAGCAACAGTCGGACGGCGCATAAACACCGATCCAGAAGTGGCAGCTTGGGAGTTGGCTGAAAAGCAGCGAGAGCTTTTCGCTTCCAGATACCCAGGCTTAGCCTTAGCTGAGCCACAGCCAATTTTTTATTGACCATGGGATTTGGGACATGTAGGGCCTGGGTCCCCGCACGACACCACTGCGCTAAACGTTCATGATTTCATGGAGTTCCATGACAAGGACGGCCCGGTCAGTGGCGCGCTTTTGCCTGGCCAGATCCGTCGAGCGCAGCAGGATCTCCCATTCCTCCCAAGTGGTCAGGAGCTCCGTGCCTCGCGGGGGAGGGTCCCCAGGGGAGGGGGTTACGTGTTAGGTGCGGCTACGAGGTTCGGGTGCAAGGTGTAAGGTGCAAGGGGTGAGAGGCGAGGTGCGAGACTCAAGGCATGGCCTACGATGATCGCGGCTTCTCATTGGCCATTACTACTACTACGCGGAGCCCGGCATCACTGGCTTAATAAGCTCGGGCTACAAAAGAGGGCAAAAGAGAGAAGACGCAAGCGCTTAACATGTTTTATCCAAAGGAGAGAAGCGTGCAGTCGTTGATGGATTTGTGCTAAAGTGATTAAATGTCGTGGTATATACTATTGCTCCTCTGTTGTTGAAGAAAGGGTTAAGTGAAAAAAATATCGGTTAATTAGACTAGTTCCTAAGTGCACACTGTTCTTCGGATACATTCAGGATGCATTTGGATGCTCGGTGGTGTAGTCTGTTCTTTGTCCTTGTCTTAAGCTGCGCGGTGTTTTATTCCTAACTGCCATTAATTACCACCATGCCCGAGCAGCCACACTCTCATCAGGCCTTTTATTCCTAGAGCCTCGATCGATAAATGTGTAGAGAAACCATGATTGCAAATTAAAACAATAAGAAGAAAAATTAATGCTACCGAAATGTTAATGTTAGGAAAACCGGCATGTTTTCTTGTTGCGCGTGCTTTGACATCGTGATGGCTGTAGACGAGGCAGGCGTGTGCTTGCATAACATCCTCCATCATATCATTTTTGGCTAACCATTCGCGACTGTTGATGCCTTAGCATTTATAGATTGTTAAGAAACTACGAATACAAACTGAGTGCAAGACGCCTCGTGTTGGATGCAAAAATCAATTTCTTTTCTTCATGGACAAAGAAAAGTATCAGTGACCTTCGACAAGCTCCATAAAGCCGATGTGATGGAATTTAAATTCTTATTACCACACATTATTTCGCGGCATTCAAAGATGCGCTATTGAAATAAAGCAATCGAAATGCAAAAGGCAGGCTTGAACAGAGCACTAGTATCTCTTGTTGCTTTTAATGAATGTAGACCTGAACTTTTGCGCTTTTTGTTTATGGAGCAGAATTTTAGTATATACTCTTTTCTTCACTCGTGCACTCGCAGGTTATGCAACCCATAGCGTAGTAACATATGCAACGAATAAGGTGACATTATACTACAGCACTGCATCGTCTTGTTCAAATCTTGTTCCGCAGACACTGTTTGCATTATTATTTAATGATATCTTGGTAAAAAAACAATAGAAACAGAGTACCAAGCTTAGTCGAGCACTGCTCAGTATCGATTAAGAATTTCAATAAATAAGCGATTGATCTCTTTGGTATGTGCGTATGAAGCAGCGGTTTGTTGGAAGCCATTTCATTTGAAACGTTATACTTTTCTTGATCGCGCACGGCCAAGTCAGTTACTGCAACCTGAAGAAGGCAATAAGAACACTAGAACACTAGAAGAAAATTATTAATTCTGCACATGGCGTTTTATTGTGCATGGCCATGTCTTCATTTTCGACTCTTCCATATACGAGGGGGTACCCAAAAGAAACCGGACTAAATTTTTTGGTCGGGAATGCTTCTGTGGTATCGCGTTTTGCCACTAGGAGCGCATAGAACGAACATTCCAGAGTCAGTAAGCCGAGTGCCGTCGTTGAAGGAGGTCAGACTAGTTTAGGCAGAGTTTTAGAGTGACGTCTGTTTTGTGTGAATGTCGTTTTTGCAATGGCTGATTTTCGTGAACTGCGTGCGCCGGTGAAATTCTGATTATTGCTCGGGAAAAGTTGAATGGAAACTCTTGAAATATTAAGAAAGACGTACAAGGACGATGCTATGGGGACAACTCAAGTGTTCCTTAATCGAATCCTGAATCAAAGCAACAATCATGCCAATGGAAAACTTCAAATTCACCTCGCCTCAAGAAAGCTCGTCAGGTGAAACCAAACCTCAAAAAAATGCTGATTTGTTTTCTGGACGTGAGAGGAGTCGTCCATTAAGAATTTGTTCCACAGGGTCAGACATTTAGCCAGGCTTTCTACTTGGATGTTTTGAAAAGATTGGGCAACAGTGTGCGGTGGAAGCGGCCAGATTTGTGGCGGTCGGGTGACTGGTTTTTCCATCATGGCAATGCCCCTGCTCACACAGCCCTGTCTCTACGACAATTTTGGACCAAGTATGATATGACCCCTATTCCTCAACCCTCATACTCCCCCGACCTTGCCCCTTGCTACTTTCTTTGTTTCCTAGAGTGAAAAAATAGGTGAATGGAAAGCGTTTCGCTGATGCTGCTGAGGTGAAGAAAAAAAAACGACGGAGGCACTGTGAAGCATCACAAAAGATTAATTTAAACAATGTTTTGAAAAATGGAATGAAGGATTCGACAAGCGTATCATTGCAACTGGGGAATACTTTGAAGGAGATTGAAGGTCTGTGCTTAAAATGTGAACAAATAAGTTCAAACAAAAATAAGTCCGGTTTCTTTTGGGTACCCCCTCGTATTTGCATGAGTCCTCACAAGCTGCGCCGCTTACCTAATTGCATTCATTGGTAATAGGGGAGGGGGTGAGGTCAGACAATGCGTTATTACGCCTTTAGAATTGGCCCTTCTTAAGCCATGTTCTAAAATAAATAAATGAAAATAAAACCTTGCTGGAGACTATTTTGACACGGTGTCATGTCGTTTAACGAAATTATTCCTACTAAACTCCCGCAAAATATTCCTTCAAATACAGAAGCTGTTGAGGAACAGCTCTGTCATGATATGGCCGAAGAGTAGCAGTCGTTGCCGGAATTGCTATCTTTGAGCAATAAAATGTGAAGCGAAAGAAGACTAAAAGATAAGAAAATTTGTAATCCTCTTTACGATATTAGACTAGGAAAGATATGAACACCAGGAAAACATTGAGGAAGAAACCCAGGGCGCCGTATGGTGCGGCTTATGAGACCAGAGGAATTGTGCTAAATAACACGGGAAGAGCAGTTCGCAATTGGAAGTGAGGTGCTGGAAGCAGTAAGGGAATACGTCTCCTTAGGGCAGGTAGTGACCGCAGATCCGTATCATGAGAGGGAAATAACTTGAAGAATAAGAATGGGGTGGAGCGCATATGGCTGGTTCTCTCGGACCATGAACTGCAGTTTACCGATATCCCTCAAGAGAAAAGTATACAACAACTGTGTCTTGCTGGTACTCATGTAAGGGGCAGAAACGTGGAGGCTAATGAAAAGGGTTCAGCTTAAATTAAGGACAATGCAGCTAGCTATGGAAAGAAAAATAGTCGGTGTAACGTTAAGAGACCGGAAGCGGACAGAATAGGTGAGGGAGCAAACGCGGGTTAATGACATCCTATAGTAGTCGAAATCACCAGGAAGAAGTGGGCTTGGGCAGGGCATGCAATGCAAAGACAACACAACCGCTGGCCCTTATGGTTAACGGGGTGGATTCCAAGAGAAGGCAAGCGTAGCAGGAGGCGGCAGATGAGATTAACAAGTTTGCGGAGATACGGTGGCTGCAGCTGCCAAAGGAGAGGGTTAATTGGAGAGACATTAGAGAGGTATTTGCCATACAGTGGGCGTAGTCAGGCTGATGGTGGTGATTATGACCAAATAACAAGCTCTGTTAAAAAAGTTCTGTATTAGAAACATCCCTTCAAGAGAAAGTACGGTACAAAGATATGAAAAGAATGCTATCACAAAGAAACACAGAGAACTTAAGCAAAATACAGATAATGTAAAAGACCACACTTATTTATCGCCTTTAGACGAGTTATTACATCAGTGTTCTGCTGGAGTTGAAGCATTATTATTATTTTATACACGCTCAAGCTCAAAATGATTTTTGCCGTGTGCGGTAGTTAACAGCATTGCCATGTGGTCGACGCGGCAAGTCTCCCTTCTCGCGAACGTCAGCGCGAGTTTTCACACGCAACAGATTTCGACCGAAAATCGCAAAGCAGCCAGTTCCGGTTATGGGAACAGGCAAAGCGACCAGAAACACACGTCGTTGCCATGCGCTACCCGCGAGGCCCTGCCTACCGGCGCTGCAACGTGTTAGCAAAGCCCACTGCATCTAACCTGACGGGCTGCGAAAGCACCCAAAGTTTCCTCTTCGTCAAGAGGGAGAGAAAGAGGAAAGGAGGAGTACGAGGGGTTGAGAAAAGGGAGAGCATCGTGTTTAGTGAAGAATTCTAGAAAGAAGGGTAGGAGAGGGGGGAGTGGTTCGTCGGCCTCCCCGAGTAGTCGATGGCTCACCAGAGTGCGGCTGAACGCACCACGACGAACCTCTGTGCGCACTTGCGCTGCGACACGAGCGGCGGACCGCCAGCGACGCCGCAACAGCGCTGCTTAATTATTCCCTCGAGGGCCATCCAGGCGCGAGCCCTCACACACCAGGTCCCCCGCCGGCCGAGCCGTTTATTCTCACTTCGATCGGAATTAATTACAAGGCAAGCCGGCGCGTCCCCCCCCTCAACAATGGAACGGAACAGCGACAAAGCACAGCGCGCATCCGAATGCGCCCGGAATAAACGTGTAACCTCGCCGGCGGGTAGGAGTGTGCAGCTCTTTCTTTCTCTCTCTCTCTCTCTCTCTCTATCATTCCGCTAGCTCTCTTTCGAGTAGCGAATGAGAAAGTCGCGAAAGACGAGACTGGCTCCCACTGCTGTGCAGGCCATGAAGTTGCTCCCATAAAGTGTTGGCGCGCGCAGTTTTCCCGAGCTTCGGAACACTGAGAGCAAGGGAGATTGGACAAAAGAGGCCTCTCTGATTAGCTGCTCTGGTTGGCGCGGAAAAGTGCCTCGGGTGTGCTGGTAAAGTTAATGAAACAAAAAACGGAAAGGCATGAGGCCGGGTTAGCAAGGGAGCTTGCGGGCGGTTAAAATGACCAGACTAGAAACGTCACATGAAAGGATGGCGAACTCACTAGCAAGCGGTATAGTTTTGTATTAAGCGCAAATTTATTATATGATGCCTTGGTTGCTGAGTAAATTATTCGGCTCGAGGCCATTTGTCAAAGAGTTTAAGCATGCTCATGAAATATTGCGCCAGCTATGCGTTATTGTATCGACTTAAGAACTGACAAACTTAATAAAAAAACACCGTTTGAATGGGATTTCAAGCACGTTGGGCGCCCTGTCCTTACGTTATTCTTTTATCAGTAACCAGAAGGATCATTCTGCATGTACGCTGCAGAGGAACGATTCTATTCATGACCTCCAAGTTATAATAGTTTGGATTTTAAAGCCATTTTATTTTGTTTTACTAAGACTAACCAGAGCCAAATTTTGTAAGGCTTTTCATCGTTCATTTTTCATTTTTAAAAGCATCGGTTCGAGTTTCACGCACTATTGAGAGCTCATTGCGCATAATTGCGGTAGCTATTCTCTGCCGGCGGCTCCTATGAATTGACCTTTTATATTTTTCTTTATTTCTTTGGAGGACAGATTGATGTACCCTGAGAGGATTGCATAAACCGCTTTTGTCCCATGTGAAATTATTCAGTTTCGTGCGGTGCTCCCATGGCAGATCCCTAAAAATTCAGCCTCAAAAAATAATCTCACTTTCTTTTCTTTACCTCCACCTCGTCAGGCGGCATTCACCGTCGACCGAGCGGCGGTCGTTCTCTGGCGCAATCCTTCGTAGTCTCGTCCAAAGCTGCGCGGAATCTATCAGAATCCCGTGACTAAATGCGCGCTCCAGTATGCCAGCGAGGGTGTGGTAAACTTTGGGCATTTTGCGTGGCGTGCCGTCACATCATCAATCACGTGAGTCCTCCCCACCAACCTCATCCCCTCTATTGCCCTTTCCATCCCACCTTCCCCACCTCTGCTCCTCGCTCCTCCCCAGCAAAGCTGTCGTCGGCGAGCCTCGCCCCAACGACAGCCGGCCTCGGTGCAAACAAATCAGCGAACGCGCTTTCGCCACGGCTTCGGAGAACGTCGGCCCGGCGTTCTTTGGCGTCGCTCCCCAAGCACTGTCGTCTTCGCCGCGGCCGCCGTCGAAGCATCGGAGTTGTTTGGTCCCGCTCAGACACGTCACCCTCTGTATATACGACGTCTAGCGCCAAGACGCCAAGATTGAAGAGGCGTCACGCTAGACTAAAGCCCCGTTTCAATCGGTCTTACTCCAGCTCCCTTCAGTTCACCGACTGTGGCATTACTTTTTTCTCAGTCGCGAGGGGTAGTTGCGTGTTCGTTGTTATGTGCTTCCGAGTGTTTTCCTCTCTAGCGCGTGAACAGGGTGACCATGCTTCTTAGTCGGTGCCTGGAATAACATCTACGCAACTGAAATTGCGGCTATTTTCTGTCTACACACCCAAAAGAGGCCATGAGAGCCGTTCGTTTTGAATGAGTGCATGCACATGACTTTTTTTCCTGAGTTTTTTTTTTTTAAATATTTAGAGGGAAAAATAATTTTTCACCTGTTCCAGCCCTTATTAGGTGGCGACGCTCTGAACAAAACACCATTGCAAGACAAAACTTTCATTCGCCACAGTTTTTAAGATGTGTTTGCGGAACATGTGATGCACGCGGCGCAAATCGCAAGCCTTTACCGCAAAGTGCAAAACAGCACACTTCAGCCTTCATGACGAGTTTAGCCGTCGCAAAGGGAAGCTTGCGGAAAACACTAGGTTGATCGTTTTTTGTAGATGAAATTTTGCAGTTAGTTTTTCTGGTATGACTTTACGGATGAACTATCATGTCCGCTCTATTTGCTTGTAGAAGGAACCAAGCGTATGAGCGAAAAAAATACATACCTTCCTTCTTTTTCTGAAGCTGAGCTGTCGACCTTACTAAGAATATATAAATTATGTGCGTGCGTGTGTGTGCGTGTGCGTGTGTGTGCGAGCGTGTGTGCGTGTGTGCGTGCGTGCGTGCATGAGTGTGTGTATGTGTGTGTGTGTGCGTGTGTGTGTGTGCGCGCGCCTGCGGGCGTGCGTGCGTGCGTGCGTGCGTGCGCACGCGTGTGGATATTCAGCGCTTCCACGGCGTCTTACGTTCCAGCTACTTTCCACAGAGACATAAGGACATGTTGGCTGCCGTCATTATTTCTGTTAACCTCAAGCTACCTACACGCTTGGTTTTCTGCAAAGATATATACTTGGGCCTGCTAACTTCCAACGCAACCTTCCTAGTCGTTAACTCAAGCAATTAATGCTCGGTCTACCGCACTCACTCGTTGGCGTTCTCCACCAATCAGTCCGAAAGCTGCGTCCAACTGGAAGCCTTATATTGCACTCGCGTGTTGACACGCCAGCTGGTTGCCATAATTGAAGACTTCATTTGTATGCATGGATGCCTGGAACGGCGTCCATAAAAGGGATATTCCGCTTAACACGCGCTGCGGTTTAATAGGCGCGCTTTCCTTTCCGAATAAATGACGTGAGTTGTGTGGCCTAGTTTCGGGAGAAGTGAAGTGCTCTCTATCGGCGGCTTCTGTTTTGAATTTGATTGACATTCCCGCTTTGACACGAACGCTTAACATGAATTATCAATAAAGACACGCGAACGAAATTCAGATACGCTGAGTATATCAAAAGGACGCGAACAGGAAACTGCATCAAAGGAGGTCCTATATGAATTTTGGCGGCATCTCATTTCTTGCGGACTGAGAGTTATGAAGGAGCTTTGCAGTACATTCGTACGAAGCAGCTTTCAGCAGCGTAATCTACATGGGGTTGTTTTATAAACTTTTATCTCTACATCGGCGCTAAGGGGGATAGAAAATTTGGGCCGACTTTTGTCAAGGTTAACAGATAACTTGACGGGAAGATTTTTCGCATAGTCGCGATGAGAGGAAGGGAATGCAACAACCGAACCCTCTGTTTAGGCCAGACGTGCAAATAGAATAAAATGAAGTAAAATATAAGGCTCTCAGGTTTTGCGAAGCACACGCGTAGGCAGTGTAAGTAACAGTTCTTTCTTAGAAAAGAGAAGAAAACAAAAGTGCGAAGACAAAATAAAAACAGGAAATACACAGGCTTGGAAAAGAAGAGATAAACATGCGACGGGAGGTTGCATGTCGTGGAGGCATACTATTGGATTACAAACCGACTGCAGCCAGAAATTAGCGTCAGGATATTCGCACCTCAGTCTATATGCTACTTATCGGTAAATCCTATCTATACGACATTCTTTTTGCCAGCAGCTACTCATTGGAACTTTTCACGTGGAAAGTAACGGAGACGCAGAGGTCAACGACATCACCCGTTATGAAAGCGTGACGTACAGTCTTTGTCAAAAGTAACCAGGCTCCATGGTTTGCTTCTCATTCGGATAACAGAGCCCGCATGGCTTCCCTAAAGATCAAAAAGTTATTTGAAGGTAAGGAAAGGGGTTCTCCCTGCCATACAGAGATTTAGAGCTTGAGGGCTGGCACAATAGCTTTAATATACGACTGAGAAGAAAAACGTGCCGCCTGGTTACTTTTGACAAAGACTGTACATGTATCCGTGTCGCACCATAAGATGAAGTGGTTTTCACGAGAGGTGAGGCAAAGAACTACTACGCCTTCACGGCTTTAGTTTCACACTCTCTGTCGCACAAATTGATTCAGGTTTCCTTTTATGTTGCTTTTTAATCTTCAACAGTTATATTAGAATGCACCTCACCCGCTCTGGCCTAACCACATCTTGTCTGGAACCGTGACTGCAAGTAGTACCTCGATGCATTATCTTGTTACATCTTCATTACCTTTCCTGTCCTCTCCTGAGCACGCCAAAGCATACCATGAGACGCCGTACTTAGGAGACTCTGTCATTCCTCTCACCAGTTCTCTTCATTGTAGCTCATGCGCCTTTTTGTTTAATTTTCTCAAGTTCCTACTCCACTGCACTAACTCAGTTAGCACTCGCCGATCTTTTTTTTCTCTAATAAGCTTCGTTCCGTTGGGTTAAGGGCGTTTATTTTTCTGCCTTTCATCTCCTTAGTCTCTATCACGCCCACTTCCATCGGCCTGGAAGCTTTCCTCCCGGGTCGGCTGCTTCTGCCCGCGAATTCGCTTTCCTTCGCAGCCCAGCCTGCCCTCGCCTCCTCCGTCCGTACGACCGCGGCCCGGCCCATAAAGAAAGATCGTCGCGGCCATGGGTAGGATCGACCCTTGACAAATTACGAGGCTTTGATGGCGACTTTCGGACGCGAGGACCCTAAGAAACGACTCGTTTATATTTGCTGCTGCTCGTGCCCGCTTTCATAGCAGTCTCGTCGTTGACCCTGCGCGTCGTTCGGTTCTTATGCTCTATTCTTTCTATCTTTTTTTTTTACGATGCTCTCGACCCCTTCTTTCGTGTCGTAAGTGCAGTGTAACCGAGAGACCGCCCTTCCCCTATGGAAGAGGGGAAGTGGACCCTCCTGCCTTTAATTTACCCCGCCATAAGCAGCATTTGGCGGCCCAGGCCATTACACATTTTTATAAGAGGCAGGGGGAAGGTGGAGGAGGTGGGGGGCTGGGGTGTGGGGGGCAGAAAGAATGGCCGGGATTTTCGCGAAACATTCTGCAAGGCCTTTTGACAAAGCGGGGTCGGCGTTATCGCCTTCGGAACCTTATTGTCCCACGGAACATGATTGTACCGCGAAACCGCATTTTGCCTCTTTTGTCAAGCATAGTTTTTTACTATAATGGTAGTGGAAGATTAATGGTTTTTTTTTTCGACAGTCGACTGAGCTCGATGCAAGAGTTTTGGTGTGTCATGTCAACATTGTGCTGCGCTGAAAAATTGCAATTACCGAGCATTATAAGCGCTTTGCATAATGTACTACACGCTGTTCGATGGCATGTTACTGATGGAATATTTTGTCGCAGTAAAAAGAAAACACTTGGACTGCGAACGAGCATTAGCAGGGAAGGTAACCATGTGATCAAGTGATGAAGACAAGCGGCATGTATTGAAGGCAAGAATCAGCTTTAATAAAGCTATTGTCCATTTTCCTGTCACATTATTTCTTCGCTGTTCCCCACCTTTTAGGATATGCACAAACCCAACAACAAGCTTTAAGCTAGAGCAAGCAAAGGCATCTTCTCCGGTTTATCTGCCTGCGAGCACTTAAAAATTTGTTTCGACAGTATATAGACTGTTTGTAGACTTGTGTATAAGTCTATAGTCTACAGACAAATCCTAGAGAATAGTCTATAGGTAGTACAAATCCTATACATAGATTTATAAACAATATATACTCTTATGACCATGCAAATTTGGCAGATTTTTCTCTATGGAGTGCTGACAGACAAAAGCAAATATTAATAGGAAGGTAACAGTGTCTATAAGAAGTCTCGAGACTCTCTATAGAACACTTTTATAAGTACACTTACTGATGTCATTCACTGCAATTGAACACGCGAGTAAAGTATTCGCAAAAATAGCCCCACCGCGGTGGCTCAGTGGTTACGGCGCTCGGCTGCTGGCCCGAAAGACGCGGGTTCGATCCCGGCCGTGGTGGCTGAATTTCGATGAAGGCGAGATTCTAGAGGCCCCTGTGCTGTGCGATGTCAGTGCACGTTAAAGAACCCCAGGTGGTCGAAATTTCCGAAGCATTTCACAACGGCGTCCCTCATAGCCTTAGTTGCTTTGGGACGTTAAACCCCAATAAACCAATAAACCAAACCTATTCGCAAAAATAAACCCGGGTAGTCTAAAACAGTCATTGTAAGTTCATAACAGTGCCAATGGCTTTCTCGGGCGGAGACTTGTAACACTTTTAAGCAATATAAAAAAAATGATTTCAGCTGCATTCTTAATCACAAAAGTGATCCGGAAGTCCGATTCCGCAATTCGCTTGCAGGGGCCAAGTGTAATCGCTGTGCATTCCTCGCAGGTACTTCACATTCTAACCTTATGAAACCCGTCAAGTGTGATCTGAGATTAAAGCATCAATAGCCCTGTTATCCAAGTTCTAGGCCATAAACAATATCTCTGCATGGAATATTAATTCCGGATCTGCTACTACATGGATGAAACGCAGTAAGGACAGGATTCAAATTATATGTTTATTTTGTTGGAATTTATGTCTTTTTATTAACAACCACATGGAGCAAGCGAGAGTTTGTATTGTTGGATGGACTGATGCGTTTTCTTAAATTGATTAACTTGCTTTTTTATCTGTAGAAAGAAGGGAAAATATTTAGTCATAAATTAGAGAGTCACCAAAAGGAAAGCCAGGAAGTACTGTTTTTAACGGGGCGCTTTATTTTTTATACTCTTAACTAAATAGAGCGAAACTGCGATGACACGAGATCTGATCATAGTTGCCTGACAGGAGCGATTTCGCTATCGATCGCAAAAAAATGGACGTGCCATGGGAGAAGAGCATTAATGTGAACCATCAAGCTCTGTTTTCAACGCAGCCTCATGCCACAAGTATATTAAATCTAGCGCATTTTGTAACGCGAGCCTCCATAAAACATATGTGTAATGCTTTTACTACAGCCATTCTGTCTCAGTTTTTTCTTCTGACAATAACAGCTTTCAAACCGTTCATTTGATCCGCGTACTGTTGTGGAAAATCTCATTAACTCAGCAGCTTAACTTACTATAAAAACTCCATTCAATCAAAATCATTGCCTTCCTTGGATATTTTGGCTCATGTTTCACGAAAATTACCGCATAGCTTCGAGCGTCAGCTGCTCTGTGTGATCGAGACGTTTACATTATTAGTAATTACCGTTTCGGATAAGTGTCACCCTATCCGAATCTTCTTCAGGGCAAAAATTCTGTGCACAAAAAAAAAAATCCTATTTCAGAAGTTCGCCGCCTCTTGCTAAAAATAAATGGTAAATATGTGGCCTTACCGCCAAGGATTGCTTTTAATCTAGAATTAGGATGTCAAGTTATTCTTCAGAATCCAAACTTCTGAGAACTGACAGTGGCAGAGATTAATAATTTGAAAGTGATTGAAAGTAATTAAGTATTACTTTCAGTACAGCTGTACTAACTGTAAAACAATTCATACAGTTAATTGTAGGCCGCACAAGTGACAGAGAAACCTTCGCCAGAAGAGAAAGCCTAGAATTCAGGTTTGCTGCCATGATTAAACCAAGGCTTTTGCACATGTCATTCCTCCTCATTGTGGAGGTTGGGTTCCACGGGAGATTGCTGTTAAGTAAGCGGTTGACCTGAAGCGCACAAAAAAGAAGTTGTTCCATCTACATGGCTCTTCTTCCTCACTAGCTGTTTTTTTTCAGAGCAAGCGTTGCGTAGGAAACATACGCAAACGAATACAGGTCATAACCACTTAAGTTTGTTAGCTTTATTGCTCATTTCCACACATCACCTCCATCACTTAAATAACTGAAGCAAACTGGGTTTTTACTAACGCACTGGAGCACGCCTAACATGTAGCTCATGGATGCCACTCAGTATTTACAATTTTGGTACAACGTAAATGTTTATGCGTATATGCCTTCGGCAGAGGAGTCGCATTACAGAATCCTCAGTTGTGACAGATAAATTTCATGCGCTTACAGTTGGGTTGTCTCAGGAGAACGCACTGAATAAAAAGAAACTAGAAAATTTTTCAGGTCTTTGTCCTACTCCTAATTCCGACGTGTCTGGAGTAAAAAAATTGCGCCGTGTTTTGACTATTATTTTATAAAGAATGACCGCTATCTGTACCTGCAATTCAAAATAACGAAAAATAATGAATGAGCGGAGCGAGCAAGAACGAGATGTGCCACAGGAAAATTAGTAGAAACTGTTTCAAAGAAATATGAAACGAAAAGAACCTTTCAACGATATTTCTTTCATTTTCTTTCGCCCTTCATGAGTTTGCAGTTTTGGTAAGAGAGAACAGTACCTACAAGAAATTCTAACGAAAACACAAAGAATGCTATAGAATTCTGTGAATTTCATTGAGCAGAGATTCGAGCACGCTTATATCAGGAAGGCTAATGTAGCATTTGCGCGTTAAAAATTCGTCTTTTAATGTTCCGCGTTTCACACACATTACGCATACTTTTGTCAGCATTTATTCTGTTCAGTGTCTATGTCACTTTGTTTCGATGGCTTGCAAGTCACGTGAGAGAATAAAATTCAAAAGGTAACAGGGTTCAAGGTGGAGGGTACTGCAGGACGCTTCGCTTCTCAGAGAGGACCAGTAACGGAATAACCTGGCCGGAAAAAATTGTATAAATGTAGAAAAAAAAGAAAAGCCTTCGAAAGAAACCCAAAGTACATCTTCATGGCAACAATGGACGCAGTAAAGTTGGAGCACATTACACCTACGTGTAGGTTTTCTTCCTACAGTCCCCTCTAGATGAGCGCTTTTCTCTCTTTGCCACTTTGAGGTTATCGTTGCAAGCGCCTCTTCGTTTCGCAATTGCGAAATGCCCCATTTTTCAATAAGTGTGCCGCTTTCTCTGCCCTCGTGGTCGACCGCATTGAAAATAAAGAAAAAAACGAAATTGGTGGCTTTCGTTACTGAAAAGCCTTTTCACAATCTTCCCCGCATGGTGCGAAGGAAAGTGTTGTCATCACCTGAACCCCCAGTGATGAATTCACCATCCTTGCGGCCAGAGGAGAAAGCGATAACGATTGTCGAGCGAGGCGGATAAGATGAGTAGCCATACCGGGCCGCATGAAATATTCACGAGCTGCTTCCCGCAAAGCAGAGAGGCTCTGGGTGCGGCGTTCCGACCTCTGAGGCTTTTTCTTTCGCGCTTCTTAAAAGGGATATTATTAATAAAATGAGAATAGAAGAAGAAGAAAGAGGAAAAGAAGCACAGCCTGCACTTTTTTCCCCACGTTTCCCACCGGTTGGCAGGCTGGCAGAGCGATAGCTTTCCTAATTGCAGATATATTTGTTCTTTATGCGTCAAGATAAGGCTCTTACGAATTGATTCTGGCATCCGTAATCGAGCTCCCTTTGGAAGATGGGCTAAACTTAACTACGCCATAAACGGCTGTAGATGTCGTAGCAGCGTTGGATAGGAACAAAAAGTAGCAAATACGCGAGATTAAAGCTTCAGCATCTGTATTCTCGTGAAGTCAGAAGCGCTAACTCGAGTACCTGAAGGCAATACTGTAGAAATCGAAGAGTAAACAACAAAATACAAATTTTCGCATATGCGAATAAGCACCCTGTTTTACCTCTGTGGCAAAATTATTCTTCTTAGTCCTTTTTACTTTATGCTTTTTACCTGCCATGGCGTGAGAATCAAGAGGAAGAAATGGGAAGCGGGCAGAGTGGGTGAGGGAACAAATGTGGGCTAATGCCATCCCAGTCGAAATCAAGAGGAAGAAACGGGCTTGGGCAGGGCATGTAATGCGAAGGCCAGATAACCACCGGTCCTTAACGGTAACGAAGTGGATTCCAAAGGAAGGCAAGCGTTGCACGGTGCGGCAGAAAGTTAGGTGGGCAGATGAGATTAAGAAGATTACGGGGATAGGGTGGCCGCAGCTGACAAAAAACAGGCTTAATTGGAGAGACATGGGAGAGGCCTTTGCCCTGCAGGGGGCATAGCCTGGCTACTGCTGTTGATGACGATGATGGCGTGAGAATGTGCGGAAAGTTCAGGCAGGAACTCGCGCATTGTAACTGGCACGAAGAACCTTGGCTGCTAGCCCTGTTCTGCTGAAACGACACACTTTAAATTACCGCCACGGTCACTATTAACAATGCTCAGTATTAAAAGACCAAAACGCAACCATGCTGTTCAAATATCATCTGAAGATGGTATCCAAAACAAGGTTTTTTTGCATCTTTTGCATATAGTTTGTTGTTTTGAAGGTCCTTAGAGCCCAGAAAGTCAAAATATACATAGGATGAATTAGAGTTATTGAAGTGAAAAGATCGAGGATTACATCTATACGGGAGTGAAAACGCCATTGAAAATAGATTACTTCTCTGCACGGTTCAAAGTGATATTTTATACTTTTTTATACAGTCGAAACCACTGAAGCGGTGGTCTTTCGGCCGGTAACAGATCTTCGCTTCTCCCGAAGGAGGCAGCCGTAACATATTATTTGCCTTCCTATAGCAGCTAGGGCGCCATAAAAAATTTCGGGATCCGAAATAATCGAAGCTCAAGAAGCCAGGACAGCCAGAATCTGTGTGTTAGTTCTGTCACGACGAACGACATATTTAGGGGCCATCTCACCTCGTAACCCACTCCGCTGCTAAATCTCAGTTTCACGAGGAACGCCCTGTATAAACCTCAGCGGCCCTAAATTTTTTATCTTCGAGAAAAGAAAAAAACGAGCAAAAAAAAAAAACGATGCCTAGTGTTTCAATGTTCCTACTCCTTCATCACTTTACGGTGGCATGCCTCGTTCTTGATCGCCGCAGAGAATGCACCTTGAACGTTCTTTACAACGCCCACAGGACGAGCGACTTAAAGCCGGGCCCAGAGAGAGTGAAAAAAAAGAAAAAGATGTTTCTTCTCCGAGTCCCACGGCTGCCATCCTTCGTCGCCGAGCAACAGCCTTCGTCGCGGAAAGCTCGAGATATAAATTTGCGCGGGATTACGGCAGCCACGGAGTGCCAAGCGAAGCGTCACAGCTCTCGAGGGGGGGGGGGGGGGGGGGGGGGGGAGGAGGGCAGGGATTGGGGCGGATTTGTTCGAGCGCTGGCGCGTCTACCAAAGCCCGTCGAAAGGGAGCCCACGTGCCGCTATACAGCGCGACGTCTTTAATAACTCCTCACTGCTCTCGCCGCCTTTTAATCCCGACGAGCGCTTGGTAGCACTTCACGTCTCCGGACATAATACGCTGTCATTTAAGCATTTCTTTTTTATGTATATGTCACTGACTTCCTAGCCCTCTGTCTTGTAAGTGCACATTCTTATCGAGCGCAACGCTTTATCCATAAAATAAAATGAAAAGGAGAAATTCTTAAAGTAGGCCGTTTATGTGCATTGTTCTTGTGCGGTGACATTGTTACTTTTACGAGAGACCTTCACTCCCACTCCCTCCGTGGGTTAGCTCGGCAGCTCTGAAAGGCGAAGGCTGATCAGAAGGCCTAACTAAAATTTTTGTTTGCTTGCTTTTTCGGCTTTGTTTCTTTGTTCGATGTTGCCTCCAGAAAACAAAAAAGTTGAAATATCTTTAAAGAAATATCGACAGTAGAGGCAGAATCGGCGAGAACTGTCTTTTTATATTTTGTTAAAATGATTAGAGCAGCATGCACCGTAGAAGCCAATAGTGATTCAAAGAGAGGTTTAGAAATGCTTTGCCTATAGCGAAAATACTTATTGAAGAATCTGCTCATTTTAATCATACCCACCTGCACTTTTCTTGGAAATGGCCCTGCATCGGGCGTTCGTGGCACTGTTGGTTGCATAAGAGGGTCTTTCTCATTTCACAGCTCAATACTTGAAGAACCATGCCCGACGCGAAATGAGCGACTTAGAAGGATGTGCCACGCTTGTCAATAGAAAAGCGCCGGTCACAGCTCGCTAGTTGGACGCCCTTATAAAGAAGAAAGCTTTCTAAAGAAAATCAGAACAGCCCGTATCGTTAGCTGAGTGATAGCACCGCAAATCATATATGCAGCTTATCGGTGCAATCGACTGTAGTGCCTTGTGTTTTATTTTATTCTAATCTCTCTCAAGAAATTTACAGCGCGAAACACTGAGAACAGTTAATTTTATGGCAATAAGATTTTTAAAATGTTAGCGTACAAATATATACTCTTCTCGGTTAAGGATGCTGAGAGCTTCTTCATGGCATTAACGGGCTCTATGCTTCCGGAATTGGTCTAAACAGATGACGGAACTGTTGTATTGTGTACAGATCCTGCATGTTCATGTTAACCAGAGCGCTCGCGCATTCGCTGCATGCCCATCACTGCTGGTTCTTCTAGAACACTTTCGCCCATTATTCCTTGCTATCTACGGTCATTTCTGCAAGCGATGTTCCCACGTTCTCGAGCTATGTGATTTGTTCTTCCTTAGTATTATCATCAGTGCTGGAGGAAGAGCCATAGAGTAACCTTTAATATACAACTTAGAACCTAAGAACCACCCACACGGTCGATAAATACGGCTAATTAGCGTACATATTAGGAAAAGTTCGCCCGCAATGAAGTAGGCGGTGTTCAGCTCACTAACATACATACATTCTAACGTGTTTCGAGGCGCACGTCAGAAGGCGCATTATAATAAATCTTCCGATGACTGACAAGTCTATTCAGCAGAGCACAGTTTTAATGACGACGAGTCGCGTGCAAATTTCTATACACGTAGATATAATTGCCGCATCTACCTTCAATCACGTCTCGGTAATGATTGTAATTATCCTGAAACACCATTTTGTACGTAATATATGCATGTGCATAGGAATTGCATTCATATGCACATTAAATGGCCGAAAATAGCGCTCTTCCAAAGGTTAAGTACGCATGACTCGTCGCCAAGGCATGGTCTGATCATACAGTGACAAATGCGTTTAAGATAAAATGAATGAATGAATGAATGAATGAATGAATGAATGAATGAATGAATGAATGAATGAATGAATGAATGAATGAATGAATGAATGAATGAATGAATGAATGAATGAATGAATGAATGAATGAATGAAAAGAAAAAAGGAAAGACAGGAAGAAAACTAAGAAAGACAAGAAAGAAAGGGAGAAATTAGTAAAGGAAGGGGCCACTGTGCTGCTATTTTAATGTCGGTGAAATTAGCATTAGCTGTTTCTCGGAGTAGTATGTCTTGTCTGGTAACACAGGATTAAACCACATCAAGAACTGTGCTTGTCTTCTTGCTAAACGGGTTTCTTCATCACCTGCATGTCAACGGTGCGCCAGCCTTGGAGTTCCACTCTGATTAGCACGGCCTATAGTTCGATTGATTGAAACAGTGTGTGCCACGAGAAACCACAAGCACCTAATATTTATTTCGTATGGCAAAAGTAGTCGCAGAATTTTTCCCGCGGCCTGAATTAAGAGCGAGGAGTGTGAGTCGCCTGATCCAGAAACGTGCATTTATAACATACCCTGCAAAGCACCCCATCTACGAAACGCAATACATACAAATACGCCATTTTTAATTCACCTGTTTGGATCGCACACATGGCCCATGTGGTTCCGCTCCACCAAAATTCGCCACCATCAGTCTAAGCGTGGTCCTGTATTCTGTTCTGCGGCAGGACACGCTTCCTTTTTGGCTTCGTAAAGAGATTCGAAATGAATTTATCATTTCAGAAAGTGAGCCACTTGCCCCTTCGACTTACGCTGCACTGCGCTTATGAAATTTGTCACCCATATAAAAATATTTTCTTGCTTGCAGCTACACAGCACAATCAAGTTTAGAGCCTAAAACATATATGTCTCAGTTTTAAAATGGTCCCTACAGGGTCATCATTTTTTATTTAATTCTGCTGTCTTCTGAGTATGCCTCCAGGTCGAGGAATCAACTAGCGTTGACACAATCCCGCGTAAAAAAAGCCGTTGATTTAAACATCCTTCTCTTTGTCGCGTTCATAAAAGAACACAATTGCTTAACTAATATCGAAGTTGCACAACATCCTCTGTCTGTGTATCCTATCAATATCGTTTGATTTTGTAACGAGCTGAAATATACGTTTTCTTGGAACTCTGTTTTATTTCAATTTAGACGTCTTTTCAATCGTCAATATAAGCAGTATATATATGCAGTGTTTCCACACGCCTAAAATTTATTTTGCGGATTTTCTTTACCTGCGAATAAAATAGTAGTGCACAATTTATTTTAAAATTTACCTAACAATTTGGTAATTATGCTGATTGCTGACATGTAAAATATTATGTTTTCAAAACGATTCTGTCTATTTTGGTGAGTATGTTTATTCCAGGCTCATGTGACATTTTTTTTTTCACTCTTGATTCATGGTACTTCTAATGCCATATGTATTACGAAGACCTTCCGATTTCCCGACAGGAGTTTAAAAGGGCGAAACACGTTTGTACGCGTTTTCTACCAAGAAATAGGTGCGCAGACGTCTGTGAGGCATCCAGCAGAGAACGTGAACACAAATGTTGGCGTTGCAACCGAGGCACTTAAGAAAGCAGCACAAAGTAATAGGTAGAGAAAGAGGCTGCAGATTTTTTTTACAATAAGGTCATTTGCCCGCCAATTTTAATGCAGATTCTCTAGCAGCACCGAAGGCTTTAAGCTCACGTGCTCGTGCATTTAAATGCTAACGCAAAAATAAAAGGTAAAGGTCCAGCTTCCTGCATTAAATTTGTTTTTGTAGTGTTTTACGACCACATTTTTCCAACTTAACTGAACAAGGAACGAAAAAAAAGGAGGGCACAAAAAGGTATCGTATTTTCCTGTCAGCAGCACTGGCGCAGCACACAGGTGCACACTCAGTGTTGAATCAAATAGGCCTGAGCGACGCTCTTCGTATTTGAACAGGAGGTGTACCGACAGACTTCCGGATGTTCCTGTACCAGAACTAGACAAGCTCAATACACAAGGCACCAGAACGCCGTTTCGAGAAGCATTTCCAGACCTGCCTGGGCCGTGGAGGCCCTCTTCGCTCCGGGGTTGCAGTTAAAAGCCAGTGCACAGCTCGAGCAAGCTGTGCACTCTAAGCGAAATAAAAATCAATGTCGATTTACGTAGGCACGCCTGAAAGGCTACTGCCGCAGTCGTTGTAAGTTTCTGCTTCAGTCGCCCGCACTCATAAGTGATCGGCTAGATCGTGGTAGCAGCAGCACCTTACCCGCCGATCCCTTGCCCGCTCTCTACAAACAAGGCGCCTGGAGCAGGTCTCCGACGGACGCCCTCCACTCCAAGCCGGAGCCTCGTCGCTCCGAGTCCCGGACCATGTTTGCGAAGGGCGTGCTTCGGCCCAAGGGAACGGTACGGGTACTGAACGCTGCTCTGGGGGCACGTAGCAGGGCGCGCGAGGAAGCAGGGAGGAGAGGAAAAGCCGTGTCTTCAAAGTACCCGGGCTCTCTTGATCTCCGTTGCACTGCTGCGGGCGAGCCGCCAGGTCGTCTTGGAAGCGATACGTGTGTCCTTCTCCCACATCCAACCCTCTTATTCACCCGCTTTCTTTCTCAGTTTTGTTTAGTCTTGCGTTCGTGTGTGTGTATGTGTGTTGTGTATGTGTGTGTCCGCTTTGCTCTCCTGTTCTATTCTAGTATGCGCTCTTCTCCATCCACTTTGTACCCCAATTTCAGCCCTACTTGTGTGCGATCGTCATCTGTGCCACCGTGGTCTCGTTTACTCGGCTAACACACAGTTTGGAGTCGTTTGATTGCGTGCATCAGTGAACCCTTTCCGAGGGCTCACACACCAGGGACAACGCTCGTGCGGCTTCAACTGGATTTGTATGTTTTAGACTGGGTGATTAAAACGTGATAGAGTGCAACTATGCAGGCTAATTCGTCTTGTTGCTTTTTGCCGCGTCGTGTTTTTGGTTTCTGGAGTGTTTTTTGCACAGAATTTGCGAAAACGACCGGAAATCATGAAATCCCTATGTGAAGGCTGTGTGAGCGAGGTAGCGTGCGAGACGCGAGTGCAATGCGTAGCAGGAAAATGGGTTTAGTGAAAAACAAGGGCCTTTTATACCTACCATCACTGAAGTGTTTGCTAAAGTTGCATACGCATGCGGGAGTAGGGTTCTCTAGTTTGATACAGCGTTGTGTGCAATCCAATTATTCCACGTTTAGAGCCGCACGTTAAGAAACATTGTCAGCATAACAGTGAAAGGTGATTTCACGGGGTAATTAAACATTTTAAAACAATATCATAAATTTTACGATGCTCAGTGTTATATGCCCTATCCCGGCAGCGCGAATGCTCTATTTCAGGTTATGTTAGCGCAAGCATTCTGCGCGTTGTTCTCGATCAAGCAGGACAATGTAAGTATCAATCGAAAGCTTAATGTGGGCCCTGTCATTTGATGAACACAGATGAAGAGTAGCTTGGTCATCAATTAGACAAGGGTGGGTACTGCAGATGACCTATTCGGTGGTTTCGTTGATGCAACCAACATAGAGAACTTTTCTGAAGAAACTACTTCACTTAGGACAAGGACAATTTCGTTTGGCTTACATATAGAATAGATGTTTGTCTAGTATCAAATGGTCTCGTAATGTTCTTTCGCTGAATTGTATGTGAACGACGCTAAGTATTCTGATCGAGAGGGAATATTACAGAAATCTTCTTATTTAAAGGTAATTATAAATGAACTAATGGAGATCTGTACTTCTAAACTAATGGAGATATGTTGAACAAACTTCGCACATTGTACCGGTATACTGTCCGGCCCAAGTGGTAAAATTATTGCTGTTGTGCACCTTGGTACAAAGCAGATGTTCATCCCCCAATATGCCAAATTTTGCTGTATTTAAACGGCCTAAGATCAAACATAATTCAACGAACGCACATTATGACATTATTTGATACTCGATAACATCTATTCTGTTTGCAGACCAAACGAGACTGCCCTAAATAAAGTAGTTCTTTCAGGAAAGTTCTCTAAGTAGGTCGTAACAACAAAACTATCGAATTTTTCATATGCAATACCACCTCTTCCGCAGTTGATGATGCAGCTGCGCTATAGGAGGTGTTCATGTGACGTCATCGGCAAGGGGCGCTAGCGGCCGGCGCAGCGTTCCCCATGTTGGCGGTCGCGCGCAGGCTCCGCAACCAGACGCAGAAGGTAAGTCGCTGGTGATCTGGGAAATGTAAGCGTAATTCGCGTCTCGTCGCAGCTAATGTCTCTCCTACCCGTGAAACCGTGTGACTAAGTGGGTATGCTGTGAACTGCTCGAGACAGAAACTACCAGGCGCACTGAAAACGTTCTACTTAGTGAAAAGTCGACTCGTAGAAAGGCGGAGACACCGGCGTGTGGTGCGACGTGCAAGACTGCTGCCGCGTGTTCAATTCACGAATATCGAGGCAAATCTTGTGCACGGCTTAAGTTTGCCGACCGGCCAAAAATTTAAAGCGTACAAACTTTTGAGAGGGTGCAAATTCTTGACAAGCGGGTGAGCCCGAGAGCCACGCTGAGGGTGCCGATGGCAGAAGTATCGATTTTGAAGATGCGAGTAAGTTGAAGTGTCTGTTCATGTAGCTGTAGCATAACCCCTCATCTCTGTCTGCTGAAAGTGACGTGTTACTACTGAATCTGGTGGAATCACTGCACGTCGCTTTGCTGCAAACGGGCCTAGATTCCAGGTCTTGTCCATATCAAGGAGGGCTACGTTGCTACAGTCAACACTTCAAAGCATACGTGCTGGGTCTGCAGTTCGTGCTGCGAGCGCATGGCAGTATTTGCTCGACCGCTCTGATGCGTAAATAACAGAGCTATGACACTTTGCCTTTCCGCTGAAAGACCATCTGTGAAGCTTCAGCAGTTCGCGGACTGCAGCCGCTGGAAATAGGAGTTTCTGCGCCGCCAGTTTTGGAATTTGGTTAATTAATCATGTGCTCTTTATCCACGATGTGTCGTGCATGAGTAGCCGACAGTCATCAGCTGATTAATAAAAGCTGCAAGACGTGTACATTCTTGCGTGCAGCAAACCTGGCCAGTTTTGTTGCAGTTTACGGCATAACATGGCTGCCTAACTGAAACGCTGAACAGGCAGCTCGGTTATATCGCGGAACAGAATAGTTCTGCTGCAAACTTGATGCGCACAAAGCGTTCGACAAAGAAAATTGGACATTGCATCATCATCACCACTTATTTTCCCTTAGGGGCCCTAGGATGGACGTTACACAAGGGGGGTTAACGAGTAAAGTATGCAATGCACGTGGTCATCTAATTATGCAGCGAAATAAAAAGCAGAGAGGCAAGGTAACGTTACACATTTCTATAAAATCGTGGTTAATGAAAGGACAATGAGAAAAAAAAAAGAGGAACAGAAGACCCATGCAATTCATTTCCGCATTTGTTTATAAAAGATTTTCAATACAGTTTTATATGCACAGTTCTTACCAAGAAAGAGGAAAACAATTCAAGACAAAGCAGAAAATATGACTTGTACATGGGCTTAGGGAAGAGCTACCAAGCGAAATTCGCGTTTGATATGTGAGTCAAGCAGGAAATGTTTACTAACAATAAGATTATTTGGCAAAGTAATCTGATATTAGCTGCCTGAATTTAGAGTTGTCGCGTTCATGGACAGTTGGTTTAGGAATCGAGTTCCATTCTTCAATGGCCAAGGGTAAGAACGACTTACACATTTAACAATGCCTAGAAATGTTACGGATCACTAAAAACATAGACCGAGTACCTCACGAAGTACTTCACACTGCGCGAGCTGGCGTGAAACGACCGCCAACACGGCACACTAGCCTTGACGGCACTCGCTCTGTCTGGTGTTGCGGCTTCAGTGAATACCTCCTATAGTGGACTGCGTCTATGAAAGAGTGTACTTTAAGCTTTTCAATAATGCCTTCATGTGCTGTTTCAGCAAGAAGAACGCGTATAACGCTTGCACGAACATAGTCTAAAATGGAGCACTTTTCTTTTCCTGGTGGTGAAGGCAAGCTGTTCGAAGCGATTTCTGTGTGTTAAATCTGTACACCGACAACAAAACGTTCGGTTGAACTTCAAATACTTCTTTGTGCTTGCAAAGACAAGAACGAACTTGTTTACTATTTCAGAAAGTGAGATCGTTATAGTTCTTCTCTGCTTCTTAACGCTCAAGGCTTTAGCTTTTAAAGTAAAGTCAGTGTCAGCTCCACGGTGTTCTACTTTATCAAAACATGCGTGTTCGTTAAGCTTCATTCCGTTCTGCCTCACAGCGCTCTGTTTCGGCGGCACGATATTTCTTCTTTATTCCTGATCACATTTTCACAAATAGCAGCCTGACATCGGTGCCCAACAGTTCACCATAAAAAAAAAAGAGAAAAATTAGAACCACAAAAGTTAACAGTGGCACCCGACTGCTTATCTCATGCTGGCCGTCTTGCTTTCCTTGTCAGAACTCTAGTAAAAACGAAACGACACAAGTCACCCTCATTAAGCTACCGTAGTGCAGTAATTCACTGCCAGAATTTTTCTTTTTTTCCCGATTCGACCAGATTGCGGCACCAGAGTTTTATTCGTTTCTATGGCAACGCACAAGTGAACTGCCAGCACCGAAGTGCATGTGACAAGGGAAGAACTTTTAAGCGCTCGGTATTGCGTGTTCCTGTCGTGCCGGGGCGCAAGCAACTGTCAAGCGGCTCAAATTAAAGTTGCTGAGCTACCTCGCGAACTTTACGCCCCAACCCACCCCTCCAACCCACCCTCCTTTCCTTGCTCCCCCAATGGCCTGTTCCTTCAACCTTTCGTGCCCTGCCGTTGTTCACTCTTCGTGTCACTACTGCGACGAAAAACGACAGTAATCACGATAGACGAATGGAGCTCTTTTCACAGAAGAACGCGCGCCTTGGCGCTCCTGGGAGTCCGTAATAAACCGTTCGTTCCGTGTCCCGTGTACCGACAAGAAGAAAAAAGAAAACATGGGGTTCTCACACCAGCAGCACTTCCCCAACAATACCCGTCGAAAAACAAGTGCAGAGACGTGAAAAAGTTTCTCGTCCAAAACTGGCGGGCAAGCAATACACCACATACGCAGCTTTGTCCCGCACTAAATCGATTTCATTCTGTGTCCAATGAAATGGAAAAGCTGGCAATTTGTTTTTGTGCTTACTTTTTTGTACTCTCTTCCTGACAAAAGACAGGATAGCCTTAGGACAAGATATGGAGGGAACATCCAGGTTCACAAGAAGCAGACGGAAGAATAGAAGAGAGGAGCAGGTGGAGAAAAGTAACAAAGTTCATGTAGTGCGCTGGAAACTAACAAAAAAAAACATTCAGGAGAGGGAAATTCCAGGAAAAGGTTTTAAGAAGAAACTAACGTGCACGGAAGGCGACAGGGTTAAAAAATGTGGACAAGAAAGTGGTAGGCAATATCGACATTAAGGCTCTCACTGCCAGACAAGATGGTTTTTTGAGAGGAGCGCAGATTCGGCGATGGAGAAAGGAAAGAAGGAGGGAAAACAAAAAAAAATGTTTGTGCGGTGTAGCTTGGAGAAAAAGTTTCAAGATATTGGAAAACGAATTCTTCGTAAACAGCTACACCAACAGTGCTGTCTTCAGCAGGAGGAATCGCGGAAAAAGAAATAAGAAAAAAAAGAAACATCCAAGTTTCGAGCCAGCACTCGCCGTCCACTACCGAACGTCGAAGCCTCACGGAAAGAGCAGAGAACACGTCGACGAAGGGGAATGAAGGCTGAAGGTGCGGCTTGGGACGAAGCTCACCGCTTTTTCAGGCATCCTTCTCTTTTACGCTCGATTTACTCTTTGTTTATTTGTGTTTATATTTAGTTCATACGCTTTAGATGTTTATTTTCTTGTCGCGGCAATTTCAGGAACTGTCATTGGGAATCGCCTGTATTTTGCGGCCACTGCTATTGTAACAATAGCAGAGCAACCTGCACAGACAAGGACACAAAGAACGCAGAGACAGGAACCAGGTTAGCTGTGTTTCATGAAGAAGCGATAATGGACAAAGAAAGGGGAAGGGGTAGGAGAGAAGGAGATTGTCGGAGGCGCTAAAGAACGTCACGAACCTTTAGAGCAAAGGATTGAAGCACACTGACAGCGTCCAGACACCGGCGACCACCAGCCTGACTGGTGTGTCCTGCTGTTTCTTTCATCTGCTGGTGCTGTTGTTGAAGCGTCAGAAGTCCAACATTGAGCTCTAGGCTATGTTTGTATCCTGCTTTCTTTATAGACAGGAGGTGAGATATTAAAGCGTTTAGGAAAGAAGCAGAATGCCCATTGAGAGTTCGACTTTGCGATTGTTCGATCAATGTTATCTGCTCATCGAGGTAAACGCAGATGGCACACAACCTAGACTTGAACTACCCGGTATCACCTGTGCTAATTTCTTTTTTTCAGGCGCCGGAATTGCAGGAAGGTCAGTGTAGTAGTTAGATGGGTCTTGTATTGTGCTACCAGACTTGCATTCCGGCATTCTTTTTTTTTTTCAGTCTTACTTTTGCCTATTTTGACTACATTTATTCTGTGCCGAACGCAGGTGATGCTGCTTTTCGACCACCATGCGCCACTGAAAGGATTCCGTGTGTTGTGCTGCCTTGGCTCGTCAGGCATTGAATTCATTTCGTTCGAGACTTGTAGCAGACTGGGTCACGATTACGGCGCCGGTACTGAATCATCGAACGCATGTTCTTTCTGATAGATGCCTCTTGTTGGGTGATTGTTAATCGTGTATTGACTGGACAAGCTTCGCAGTGGGATAGGCTTTTAAACCCCACTGCAACTCTGCTATAGATTGAAGTGGAAGGGAAAAAAGGTGGAAGACCATGCTTGTGAAAACAGCGCAAGAAGGCATATGTTATACTCCAGTGAAGTTAGCAGATATGTAGTCACTGTTAAAATACTCCTGACGTATCAAGGAGCATGAAAAAAGAGAACAAGTGACTCAGGAACTGAGGTGCTAGCAGACAGCGCCATCGCACAAATGAAATTGGATAGTAATTGTCAGTGAGGCAGAACATCGAGGAATCCGGGAAAGTGTATTTCTGATTATTTAATTTGCAAGATGCCTTGCGTTGCAAGACATGCAAGATGCCTTGACACCGGCAGGAAGAGAGAACGCTATCCTAACCGTAATACTGGTATTGCAGCTAAAGGCTGCATGAGCACCTTGCTGTTTCAGCCATTTTAGGCACTAACCAGTGCGGTGGTGAAAACTAAAAGACAAGGAAGACATCTCTTTTCTTTTCTAAAATAAAGTATCGTTAACAGTTTAAGCACGCGCAAAATGCATTCGCTGTATCGAGTGACATAACTGTATTAAAAAGAAACACGGTGTAATGTGGCCATGTTGTTTTCCAGTCATTTCAGTTGTTTCTCTGTTCCTGTGTTCTACTGCAAAAAATAAAGCAGCAGTGCCCCATAAACGAGCTTCTAAATGTCAGAACCACGAATGTCCGTTATGAACAAGAATAAAATCTGATAGGGTTCATGTAAATAAATTGTGGTCACCGTTTGAGGAAGTGCGACATAAATTTAAAAAAAGATGTTAGAATCCCTTATGCTCCACTTGTATTGTTCTCATAAGCATCAGGATTATAACGGGAGCTCCAGAAAAACTCGTACTCGGAAAATGGACTGATCGTGTGTAACTTTGCTTGGTGGACAAAGAATAATTATTCATGACTTCGTGGTTTACACCTGATCAAGGGTTAAAAATGATTTAATATCTGTGCCATTAATTTATTTAGACACAGGCATTGATAGGATGTTGGAATTCATCTTGTGTTCAGGACTTTCTTTGCAATCGGATTGGGCTACCTTGAAGCAGTAGGTTTTTTTTATTTTTTTGCGAGGTAGTTTAAAATAGTAGAGAAAGCCGGAAGTCTTTCTTCATAAAGGGTCAGAACTTCCAGTTTATGATTACTTATGCAAAACGAATTTTGGAAAATTTGCTCAGCGCAACGTTGTGTTAAATAACACCAACAAAATTTAAAGGTAAACTGAGCACGCTGAAAAATAAATGGTATAAAAAATATTGTTTCATTCGATTACAAATGCTCGGAAACTCCTAAAAACATCTGATTTCTTGCACTACGCTTGATTGGATTACCGTCGCCATGAACCCAGTTAAGCCCACAGCGAAAAAGGATCTGTCCTAGTAATTTTCATCTTCCCATCGCCTAGCTTATCCCATAGCAGACCCATCACAGCTAATTTCCTAACCTCGCCATTCTTATTCAGTCGCTGGTACCAACGATTGCTTTCCCTTTCCCTTACTACACAGTCTATCACTACCCTGGACCGCCAGTCGTCAGTTGACAGTAATA
Organism: Amblyomma mixtum; assembly: GCF_055824585.1. Classification (NCBI taxonomy): domain Eukaryota; kingdom Metazoa; phylum Arthropoda; class Arachnida; order Ixodida; family Ixodidae; genus Amblyomma; species Amblyomma mixtum. The sequence continues at coordinate 266,539,710 of NC_143012.1, forward strand.
CTTGCTATGGCCACTTCCATTTGCTTTACTTGAGGCCAGGCAGAATGCCGTCAACTGCACTCTCTTTCCTAATTTACGTCGGCCTTGTTCTGCGTCTTCTTGTAAAACGTATGATTTTCTTTCCATGCCTCGTTGTGTTTTCGTCAGAAATATTTCGAATCTTTTACATACTGTCGGCGAAATGCGAGAACAGTTGAGTGCTGTGCAATGCCACAGCACGTTAATGAAACCCAGATAGTCCAAAATAATCCAGAGCCTTTCGGTATGGTTTCTCTCACAGATAATGCGTGTCGTTCTGGGACGTTGAACGCCGCAACTTTTTTGTTCACATCCTCTAGGCCCTCTCAGCAAATTAATCTTATGGGCTGGTTACAAAGAGAATATTTTATTATCTTCGAATCCGGAGTTGGTGAAGTATACTGATTTAATCATTACATATAACTTCAATTCAACTCCCTCAATGCTTATAACCTGGCATGAATTGAAACGGTGAGGTGATGTACGGATCATCCCTACCCATAATTTATAATTGATGTGTTCTCACCCTACTTAAGGAGCTCGCTGTGAAGTGTTCATTGTATTAACAGCATTTTAACGTATAGTTTCCCGACGCCTTGGTCACCAATATACTGTATCGCTACTGATGTTTTTGCATAGTCAAACAGTCTACAGTTATTAGGACAGCAAGTTTGATAAAAACATTTTCCTTTTGGTCAGGCAATAAGAGGTAGAGCACCAGTTAACGAAAATGAAAGAATAGGCACCATTCGTGCGATTCGCCAATATTTTCCACTGCCGTTTTTGTAACAGCCGCCTCCTGATACCTGGCGGCTCTCTGCAGAGTCTGGTCACTGCGCCATGCATGTCGCAAAAGGTGTGCTATGAATGGAAGCCGCTTGCTGCTTGTGCTTCAGCAGAATTCCATAAAATGGGTTCGAGGTGGCTATGCCACTCGTTGTCATAATGTCGAAGTGTCTCAAGGTGTATAACAAAGAGCATTCCAAGGGTGCAATGCACTTTTGGTTCTTGTCACAGCAATCGCAAGCCAAGGTGTACCGAAAGAGAGAGCACGGGTTTCGGGACACCGTGCTAACTGGTGATGCTGCTTGAACGACGTGTTGCAGTTATGTGTTTGAGGAGAACGTTGCCTTGTCATAGTCATCGTTTGTGAGTGAACTATGAGCGCATGAATAACAGAGAGAGTCGAACAGCTCCTTTCTTCCAATTTATTCGCATATTGGTCATCGTGGCCAATATCCCCAAATATGTTTATGGCTGTTTAAATTCCCAAGGGACTCAGGCTATGAGGGACGGCGTAGTGAAGGGCGTCTGAAATTTCGACCATCTGGGGATCTTTAACGTCAATTGACATCGCACAGTAGACAGGCCTTTGTCGATGTGCCTGTGGATATTCAATGCTGTCGTGGTGGATTACAAGTATCTAAAAAGTTGCGGTACTACGGAAATCCGTAAACATTGCTTTGTGTTCGCTTTGCTGAGCACGAGGCTATGTAAGAAATTTCTGAACCTCGAATCTGAAGTAGATAAGGCTAAATTTCAGATTCACACATAACTGCAAACTGACTGGTAGAGCCTATGGCTTTCTTATTGTACAGGTTTGCACATAAGTGCACGTTGGCTGCAGATTGAGAGAGAAAGATGTCGACTGGGTATGCACGGGGAGGGGTGGGCTCGGAAGCAATTCATTAGACCTCTTCGAGATAATGTTTTCATTTGCGGACGAAGTGACGCGTATTCGTTATCCAAGTATTGCGAATGGCAGGTTTGTATCAAACGACAGCTGGTTTTCCAAAGATTCCAGAATCTAAAGAAGCGATACGTATATTGTTTAATATTATTTTAGCTTGCCCTTCCTCAATTTTCAGGCAGCAGAAACAAATTCGCTTGTTCCCAGCATGATGTTGAAATTTTTTGCTCATTATATGACAACGCTTTATTCCGTCAAGCACAATATCAGAGAATGAGCCAAAGCTCAAAGAGAAATTGCTGGTGCTTTAACATTGCTAACCACGAAATATCGTGCGAAAGCATGTTTTTGGCAGGTGGATATCAAGGCTACGTACCTGAAAGCGCGTTTTTTTTTCTTCTTGCGCGCACAGATTGAAGTTAATGTCGAGTCGACATTAACTTCATTAACATTAAAAAAACATTAACATAAAAAAAAGCGGCGATAGCCTATTAGTCTCACGCAGCGGCCTTGAAGCTGATCTGTTCGCGCGGCTGCGGGATCAACTCCCATTCGTGGATATTGATGTGACTTGTTTTTTTATGCTCTCGAGGTGCATAAGCAAACTAGACAATTTTCCTAGGCTCTTAACCTCTGGCTTAGCGGTTTTGCACTAATAAAATGATTATTGCCGCCACTGGGTTTCGACTCGGCGGCAGCGAGGTCAGATCAGCTTCTCTAGCAACCGCACGAGAGCGCTACGCTATTTTTTTCTTTCATGGTATTTATTTGACATGGTTACGTACAGGCAGTATATATATATATATATATATATATATATATATATATATATATATATATATATATATATATATATATATATATATATATATATATATATATATATATATATGAGAGAAGCCAACAGCCAAAAAAACCAAGGAGCACAGGGGATTTTTTGAATTATTTTTTTGTGATGTTGGTCAAGCAAGAATATTACTGAATATGTTGTCGCTTAAAGCTAATTGATTAGAAAAGCAGAAGAAAAAACTACCACATGCCGCCGGTGGGCTATATATATATATATATATATATATATATATATATATATATATATATATATATATATATATATATATATATATATATTTATATATATATATATATATATATATATATATATATACACACACACGCCGTCGTCTTCATTAACTTCAATCGATGTCGAGTTTGCTTGTGCACCTCGGGAGCATAGAAAAAAAAGTCACATCAATATCCACGAATGGGAGTTGATCCTGCAGCAGATCAGCTTCAAGGCCGCTGTTTGAGACCAATAGGCTATCGCCGCTTTTTTTTTAACATGGTCTTTATTAGAATGATGCGATGTTTTATATACATGAGCTGTCTACAAACAATAAGAAGGCAGTGGCACATCTACACACATAAGCAACAGCCGAACACTCGTGTTAAACTGCACCACACTCTCGCGCTGTGCATTGCAAAGCGTCGTGTTCATCAACTTCCACCCGCTCTGACCCGGGCAACTGCCCACTCATCATCGTATTCTACGTATCACAAATACGTTCTTTCGCACTGAATCGAATGCAGTAAACATTCTCTGTATTTTATTTCTCCAGGTCACATACATTCAAAGTCTCGTATGTTTATCGCCATTTCCCGCATCACGTGAGTAAATTCAGAGACTTCACCACACACCTGCATATTGCTGGTTATGAGGCTAATAAGGCTTTCCAAGCAAAAAGTAGCTCTCATAATCTGTAAAAAAATTTCATCATAGCCAGCTATTTGCTTAAAAAAACTGCTCTTTGAAGGATTCAAAGACAGCTCGTTTTATTTCGCTAACAATAATTCTTCCTAACTAAGTCGATCATTGCTTTTAGTCGTTTCAAAAAATTGCGCGACCTGTGACTCGTGCATCCTGAATGCTGTCAGCATTAAATTCAATAAATTTAAAGACGTTAATGTTTGTGTAAAGGCTTCATGCTCCTTATAAGTCGATTCCGTATACACCCTTCCGAAGACGCGCATATATGCCCACGCACGCACTCTTCGAAAAATAGCAGCGATCGAGTTACCGGAAAACTGGCCGATGTCCGCCTTATTAAGTTTCCAAACCCACCTCCGCGCCGCCGTCCGGTGGTAACTCGAAGAAACGGTGGGCGTATTGCGCGCCTATAGAGCGCACCATCTCATCCTCTACCTCCTTCCACGGCACACTTCGTCTGGTCAGCATAACTCGTTCTCCAGAAATCCTTGCTAGGATGGAAAGAGTGAGAGAGAGAGGGAGAGAGTAAAAACGAGTGTGCGGCACGCGCCCGCGCACCTTTCAGCGTGATCCACGATGCAATCTCAGACGGGGCCCGGCTGCTTCTCCATTAGAGCCACGGCTGCTTACGCATTCGCGCGGACGGAACGAGCTCATCTAATTCACTCTCGCCCACTGCCTGCCGCCACTGCGAAAGCCTGCAGGACTGGCGTGCATTCTGCCGATCTCGCGCTGGCTCGCGCAGCCACTGCTAACAGGAAGCACCCTGGCGCGATGCGGGGTAGTAGCACCTCCGAACGCATGCGGGCGTTCCCCGTCGTCCGAAGCGAGGAGGGGGTGGGCGGCTACGGGCTGCTGGAGGAAGCTGGCTGTTTTCAATGAGCCGGCTTATCAGCAGGTGCATGCGAAAATGGATGGAGCTTGGAGCGAGCGTTTGCGTTCATCGGGATGGCCGTCATGAGAGCACGTTTCTTCCGTCACGGCCGATATCCGATGCATATGGGCTCTCCTCGTGAACGCAGCGTCGCCGCCCTTTGATGCCAAAGGAGGGTGGGCCAGTCAACAATCTATTTCGATGCTGACAGTAGCCCCGTATTCCAGACTATGTCCACGTGCGTGCCTGTGTTTGTGTATGCAGTGGGATGATAAGACGGTTTCCTCTTGGGCACTGTGCGGGCAAATATTCCGTCCGCCGTCGCCTCCCAGTCGGCGCATAGACGGTAGTAATCCGGCTGTCCAGATATTCAAAGCGCCGTCTCATAGATCAGCGCCGCATTATACTAACGTGACAAGTTGATGCGTAATATACGCATTATACGTTTTATCTCGACGACCTTTATCGACATCCTCTACTCGGCGCTCAACAGCTATTGTCTCAATGGTTCACGTGACCCGTTTTCTCATCGCGTAGGTTTTCGGATAAACGTCTTAAGTTCTGAGTGTGTTGTTTTTTCTTTGCTCCCGTTGAACTAAGATGGTGCCAGAGCAGCTCCGCGAAATACTTGCACCAGGTGGTATATAATGAGCGTTAGCGAAATAAATAATTGTCACGTTATTATATTGTGAATTCCTACGGCCACGTGTGCATTTATAGGTGAATCATTTCAGCGCGAGTAATGTGAGCATATAGGGGGGAAGAAACCGTTATTCCAATCCCTTTCGCCGTAAACGTTCATCATCATCATCATCATGAGTTTATCGTAGGCACGAAGGCTGGCTCCAAAATAACCACTTGAGCAAACGTAGCTTCTAGATGTTTTCTTAAATGGAATAAACTGAAGAAAATTTTATTGTTTGCAGTGAAATATTTTAGGTGTCGAGGCTGCTGTCCAGGGAAGTTCGGTATGGCTAAATATTATGAGGGCAGGTTGGTCATTGTTTTTGAGTGCATATTCCAGCTAGGTATTTGGCCCCTAGTTGCCCCTCATTATGGAGCAAAAAGGAAAGAAGCCGTATTATGCGTAACATTCTCGCTGACCTTACTATGCTCTTGGCATTTTGGGGAAATCACTTTAAGTGGTGTACAGTGAGCAGAAAGTACTTGCATTTACTAACGAAAATTTTGTTTGTGTGGGGCTTAACGTGATTCTAATGCAACTCGTCTTTGCTAACAAGAACAACGACCCTTATTTGTGTGCACTTTAAAGAAACCGACGTTTGAAATGACGCGAACTTTTAACAGTACTGAACAACCGCAAATTATAAATTCGAAAGGCGAGAAGGAACAAACATAAGAACACACGGAGACAGAAAGAGCGCCTCTCCGTGTCTTCCTGTGTTTGTTCCTTTCCGCCTTTCGAATTTATGATGAACCAACTAACCCAACAGCAAGTACTTCTGAACAACCACATCCTACGGTTTTTGTACACAAAGGTGTGGACAGTGGAGAACTAGAATTTTGAACACAAATGTTTTGAACACCGTCCACTACTGGCTATTATTGTCTGAAAAAGTAGTGGATAATGGCGGGATATGACATCGAATTACCTAGTATATAAAAGCTGTTCAATAAACTGCACAATTAGTGCCTATATCTGCTCTGAAAGTCGACAACACAAAAACGCAGATTTGAGGAAAACATCTGACTACGGCTGCTTCACGGAGATACAATATGTGTATATAACAACCACCTTTCACTGCTGTCGACAAGTGATGCCTGTTTGTACTTACACAGAGAAAAAGTTAGAAATAGAAGCCTTTTTTGAATCAACTCGATGGTTGCAAGTAAATAACCAGCTCTCATTGCTTTGAACAGCTCATAAAATTATTTGCTTTTGTTTTATTTATTATTTCTTGAGCTTAATGCCTGTTATTTATCTTGACAACAACAGCGCGGTCGGAACACGCACAAGAAAGACTACATAAACACAGGCGCTGACTTTCTTGTCCGTGTTCCGACTGCGCTGTTGTTGTCAAGATGTGTAACCAACAAGCCAGCCACTATATATTAAGCATATATCTGTTATTTAGTAAGAAGTTCAAACCGTCACTTCCTGCCTCTTGTAACGCAGTGATTGTAATACGCTCTTTTAAATGTGTAGATGGCGTTTGTAGGAATTGAAAGGAACAACTTCAAAGGGAGGTAAGCGTTTTCAGTATTCTTGTTGAGCGTAGTACTCAGCTATGATCCAAGGGCCTCAGCTTATTTGAATGTGCGTAAAATATCACCCCACACGTCCAAGAGACATGTATGCTGCTGCGAAGGATCTGTCAGGCGGGTGGCGGTGTTTGCCAGGTTCTGTTCTCTAACCATGCAATACATATCCCAGCTTCACGGCGTCACGCTTTCTGACACGGTTAGTGCGTGCACTCTGGTCATGAGATTCCACGCGAACAAATTCGGCTTCGAGCTCACATACACGTACTGCCTTTTTCACGGGTTTTATTTTTGTCACTGGCTACAGATATAGCAACGAGCGCGCGTGGTTCTTGAAGCTTTCTCCCCCCCCCCCCCCCCCCCCTCCTTTTCCCGAGTCACGAAAATCTTCGCCGGAAATCCGAGCGGCAAGCACCTGCTTCCAAATGTATATCTTTGACAGAAGTGATAGCGCCTTCGGCAGGCATCCTCGGAGATCTAGACAGCAAATAAGTCTTCTCGATGCTGGAGGAAATGCCCAATAGCGGAGAGATAAGGGGATTCCTCTCTTACTAACGTATAAAGCGATAGAAGAAAAAAAAAGAGACATAGTGCTCGGAAAAGTCTTCTTTCGAAAGAAGTGATAGCCACGGTGCGTCGTTGAGACGCATTGCCGCTCCGGTAGGCAAGGATGTTGGGCAATTCAGCAGTGGTTTCTGGTTTACTTTTTTCACATTTTTGTTCTGTTTCTACTTCTACTCAGGAAGCGGGTGAGGCGCTCCAATGTGCCCGCGGTCGAGCTTGGCCCCGAAATACACTCAGAATCACGTTTTCTCCCTACTCTCCCGGTCTTTAATTGCAGAGAAAAGAAAAGCCACGGCGCAGGAAGCAAGCGCGGACGGGCTCCCGGCACCAGCGTCTTCCAGACGTGAAGAGGCACTCTTCCGCTGCGATTCCAACCGATAAAGTGTCGCTTCAAAAGTAGTTTCGAGACGACGGATCTTCTGCTTCGCTAGCGCGGCTGCAGTAATCCGCTTTTCCTCTGTGCCAGCTAAAGAGAGCTTCAAAACTTATTCCAAACACACAGGGGAAAAAAGAAAAGTTGACTAGAGCTTCCTATCGCAGTCAGGACTCCTTTTTTTGCTTCTTTATTTCGTTTCTATGGCTCTTGGAAACTCTGACTTTCACTGGCTACCGCTGCTTTCTTTCTTGAGAATTCTGCTTCCCGTTCAAGAAGGTAAGACCCCCCCTTAAAAAGACAAGAAATGTCGAGGGAATTTTTTTAAATACATTGATTTCGTAACAGCCCCTCATGGTTATGCTTGCAAAGAGCATGTTCATACTGCAATGACGAAAAACATTGTTGTCCAATTTGGCATGCTTCGACGGGAAATGGGAACGTACCAAACCTTAAAGTCTGTGCAAAAAGTAGTCAGCTCATTAGTGAGAAATGAAATATAGACGTTTCTTCACTTAACCAGTTAGTCTTAATACTCGAAAGTGCGCCCAAACAGGAGCTGCTTCATTCGCGAGTCCATTTTGTGGTACGGAAATCTGGTCATCCATTTCCATCATGCTGCGTATCAGACGTGCCTGACCTCCGACCGTCACTCCATCAGTGCGCTGTCAAGTCTTCTTCGTAGCCCGACCAATTTATGCGGCTATGATCAGAACAACAATTTTTCACGTTATGAATAAAGCCAGCTCCTCAGGGCCAGCTTTTACATGATACTATCGTGAGGACATCTCTAGCTGCTATAGTGCGCATTGTCACATCTTCACTGACGTCTCTTCCACGACCATAGCATCTGCAACCGACGTCTGGGTACCATCCATGCAATCTACAATCTCGTCAAGATTCAGCCACAGAATATTGTTCACTGCTACAGAGCTGATCTGCCTTCGAGCAGATTTTGGCGATATTCTGAAGCAGCCATTTACAGCATAGGTTAGCTTTATTGACTCTCGGGATGGAGCAGCTAAATGTCTATATAAAGATTTCACTCAGAAGCCTATCAAACACACCACAGGGTTGTGCTGCGGTGGTTATCTGCTCACTGCAGCATTGCAGGCAGTCGCCACGCAGACAGCGCAATGGAGGTGGCGTTGCTTGGAAAGACATTCGAACTTATACCGTGATTCTTAATCTTGAAGTTATTGAGCGTTACCCATGGCAGCTCTTAAAAGGCGGTCGCAAAGCTCTCTGTGGTGGGATGCGGACCGTCAGTACAGACCCGCAGATTGCATCGATACCACTAGGGACTTCAGCATGACACGCAAACTAGACATGGCATGACCGCAATTGCCTGTGCCGAATTCGTCGGTGCGTTTCGTGCACTTACTACTTACTCCACAAAACTCGATTCTTCACCAGTCGACTGTGCTCGACACGTCGTGTACGCGAGTACCTTGAATACTTTTTCTGTAGGTGCCATAATTTCGCAGCCTCCCGCAAAGAACTACAAAATCCTTTCTGCCTGGGACAGGACAGTACCTTGTGGCTGGAGCGTGTGCCAGGTCTAACGAAGCTTCGGCTTCACGTCGGTTTTCACACGTGATAATGGCGAATCGCCGTGTTTTCACCCTCCGGATAGTCCTCCTATATCTGATGTAGAGAACAGTGAGGAAAGGGTCCTGAATTCGCTTTTGAATATAGACACCAAAAAGAGTCTAGTACCAGATAAAATCCCAATTGAATTTTTATATAGATATGCAGAGTGGACCTTCAAATTTCTATCCAGAATTTTTCAGTCTGTCGACTGTGGTTCTGTTCCCGTTGCTTGGACAGATGCGAAAATAGTGACTGTGCATAAAAGAGGTCCTACTTCGAACGTTGAGAATTACAGAGCGATTTCACTCATTTGTACTTGCTCTAAGATACTTGAACATATCATCAAGAAACATTTATTAACTTATCTTGACTGTAATATTTTGTTATTTGCTAATCAGCATGGCTTCCGCAAGGGACTTTTCACAAACACACCACTCACTGAAACTGTACACGACCTCTGCTTGTCAATTAATTCCCGCATGCAAACAGACATAGTATTTTTAGATTTTGCAAAAGCGTTTGATAAACTCTCGCACCCGAAACTGTCACTTAATATCAGAAGTATATTTAAAAATGAAACGATAACTAAGTGGTTTACGTCCGATCTTTCCTGTCGAGCACAGTATGTTCAAGTTCATGCTCATAAATTCAGCATTAGTGCGGTAGACTCCGGCGTTCCGCAGGACCGCGTCCTGGGCACTCTCCTGTTTTTGATTTTCATCAATGACTTGCCTAACGAACTGAGCGTACCTTTCAGATTGTATGCAGACGACTGCATCATTTATAAACAAATTGGAACTCTGGAAGATCACGTTGAACTTAATCTAAATTTGCAAAAAATCAACGAATGGTGCAAGAGGAGGCAGATGGTATTAAATCGAAATAAAACAGTTTTTACGACATTTACAAGAAAGAAAACTATCTCAGATTATAGTTATAGCATCGACGATAGAATAATAACCGGAGTCAATAAATACAAATACCTTGAATTAACACTCACTTCTGACTTACGTTGGAATTCACACATAGATAATACATGTTCCAAGGCCTCAAAAGCACTGTGGAGCCTCAGACGAAATATGCGTCGTGCAACCCCTTCAATAAAATGTCTGGTTTTTAAGAGCTTGATAAGGCTGATCCTCGAATACGGAAAAAATGTTTGGGACCCCCAAAATGCATTCAGTTGCTCTAAGCTGGAATGAATTCAGCGTCTCGGTGCTAGGTTTATATTTAGTAGGTACCGACATTCTGATTCCTCAACGTCTTTGTGTAAACGTGATGATTTCGAAGCGCCCGATTTTAGAACCAAATTTGACAGGATCAAGTTTCTTTTTCAGATTATTATTCGCAGCATGAAAATAAACCACTCAAAGTACTTTGAAATTAAAACTGGAGAAATATCACGCCATCGTCAAAGCGTGTACATACCAATGCCCACAGTCCGAAATGATGGCTTTAAATTTAGTTTTTTTCCCAAGAACCATTAAGGAATGGAATATGCTTCCAAACTCTGTTGTCACCTCAAAATCACTTAGGGGCTTTTCAGATAAGCAGGACGATGTTTTATTGTCTACATAAAATATATGCCAGAGTTTTATTTTTTGTATAAGTGGTGAACTCTTTATGTAGCGATTTTTGTGCCCGTTTCAATGTTAGTGTTATTGCTATTTTTATACCTCATTATCCACTCCTGTTATAGCTCGTGATCAGGGCTGAATGTATAAATAAAATGAATGAATGAATGAATGAATGAATGAATGAATGAATGAATGAATGAATGAATGAATGAATGAATGAATGAATGAATGAATGAAAGCCTTCTTGTACTTTCTTAAGTGTACGCGTCTGATATAAATAATTTGAAAGCCATGTGCTTGTGTATGTGTGCCCGAGTCTCGTCGGGAAAAAAAGTTTGTCGTCAGTAATAAATTTTTCCATTGGCTGGAGGGAAGTGGCCGCACCAGACCAGAAGTGGTATCACCTCCGCTAAACACATCAACACCTTCTAATGCTTGCACACTGCCAACACATACGAGAGTTAGGTGTCCCTCGTAATTTTTTTAGTGCATTTGTTTAATTTCATCATTTTTCGTACTCATTTGGAGTAGCCTTCAAGGTGCAGTACATGGCAAATATCTCCAGTAGTCACTGGGCACATTTAGAATGGAGTGACCCTGTCGGTTAAGGGACGCCAGTGCGCAGGCACCGGTCAAAAAAACGTCCGGTTGTTATATTGCGCCTGCGCACTGGCACTCCGCTATTCCCCTGTGCCCCTAACCGATAGGTTCACTCTATTCTAAAGAGAGAATGATGAACGGAAAGGCACGGAGGTGAACTAGGCGACGCCCAGTATGCTACCCTACACAATAGAACGGGGACGAAGGAAGACAGAAAGGGGAGGATCCGTGATCAGTACCCAAGACATGCTTTAATAAAACATTAATGCAACATTGGGTTGCCGTCATTGAAGGCGTGAACTTAAAGCATGCGTCAGCATTTTGCTTTTACTCGTTTTTATTGATGAGTACATGAGAAAAGATTGCTCGAGTTTAAAACGTCACCTTACATACCCACACATCGGCCCTTTAGACCACATGCACCACGCATTATACCAAAACCCATCCCATTATGAGGGCAACATCAGATTGTGTCACGCTACATGGGATTGCCTAACGAAGCTGACTGCCCCGGCAATCCCAAACCCAAAATCTGAGCAGTGGGATGCCATGCTGCCTAGATATAGCATTGGGGATTATAGACAGCTGGTTAAACTTCTGCAGCAAACATCTAGGGCCCTAGGAACCCTAGACTGAGGAGTCCTTTCAGTTCAGAGGGTGCAAAGCTCTTTACGGAATGATGTTTAACAACGCCACTCCTATCACCGTAGCAAGAGCCGCAACTGCAGCAGTGTATTTGTCGTAGCAGCAAACTGCATTCATTGATATCAGAACTATTGCATCGTATGAACGCCGTCTCATGAAGAAGAATGGAGGACTGTCATGTATGCTTTTCACAGAATAAGAATGTTATACTTGTCCTCGTGCGGCCAGTAATTCCACTCAATAGTACAAGGTATACGCGAGAGGCAATACAAAGATTGTTGTCACTTATTCGACGCTGTGGTCGAAGCTACAGATTTGGTTATATTTGCGTACTCTGCCATC